>NW_010144101.1:0-226 GCF_000699245.1 Pterocles gutturalis
ATGGTTTCCCTGAGGTCTGTTTCCAGGGGAAATTTCAGCCAGGCTGCATGTTTGAAGTTGAATTCCCAATATTCTGATTTTTAACAATTATCATACAACCTTAACGATATAGTAGCTTCTGCAACTCATGAGAGCAACAAGAAATTGAGTGTCCCCTCGTAGGTGACAAAAACACAGCAGTTGGAGGGATCACGGAGGAAAACGTGCAGCAGGCAGGCCCTGTGGC
>NW_010144101.1:270-27613 GCF_000699245.1 Pterocles gutturalis
GCAGCCTGTGGAAACCATTGTGGCTTGGCATGTGCGCAGGGGTTCGCCCTGTCTACGGCAAGGTGCGAAACCCAGTGGTGGTTCCTGTGTGGTTTCCTCAATAGCTAAATATTCACGCTGCTACTTACGATGTCTTGTTTTAAAAGTTGTTCCTTTTGGAGATTTTTGTTAGGGGAAAGCATGTAATTGGTTCTACAGTTTATATATGTATATAATCTTTGCTGCCTTCTTATGGAACAAAGCTTGTTCCCAGAGTTTTTCTTTGACGCAATGCTGCTAATCAATAATAAAGGCCCTGTGTCCTTTTTTTAAAATTTTTATTATTGTTTTGTCCTGACAAAATAGATTTTTCCTGGCCCTTTGAAATGGGCCCAGCACTGTTTACCTTACTAGTGTAAAGTACGTGTGAATGAGTAGCATTCTGCTTTAGCTATCTTGCCTTCTTTCCATCCATTTGCAAGACTCTGTGGTGGAAAACAGAGACTCCCATTGGAGCATTCTTAAGGCATCCTTGAAGAATATCACCCGAGGTGGTTGAGTTAGCTAGTCTTCCCTAACTTGACAATTTTCTTACTCCTTTATTTACAAACCTATTGAAAATAACTGGGTTTGTGTATGTGTGTGTAATATGCAGTTAGGCTGACAAAATGGTAATGTAAAATAGGTGTTAAAAGCCTGTTGGATATTTTCGCAGGGTTTAAGAAACGCTGAAGTTGCATCTTAGCAGACTGTCAGTTCAAGCATTTCAGTCTGATAAGCTAATTGTGAATGCGAGCAATTTAAATTTCTGGTATGTTCAGCTTATGCATGAGAGTGCATAAGGGCCGTTGCTCACCTTTGTCCTGCCAGTACAAGGTGTGTATGCCAAGTGGTAGTTGAAAGGTGAAAGTTCACAAATGCTTCTGACTTACTAAAGACTCAGACGTGTAATTAGCACTGTTTTATAGGAGGACTAGAACACAGGAGGCTGTGGAACAAAGAAGTACTATTTTCACTTGAAGCTAGTCGTAGTTGTGCTACCCAGATGCTGCAGGATGAAGCCAGCTAACTAATCTAACAGCTTGCTGCTGCTTGAGGTGTGATCTCTTTCGTGGATGCGCGCTTTTGCGCTCTCTCAGCTCTGGTGCTTGTCCAGCCTGTTGGTAAGTGAAGTCAATGAGGTTGTGGCTTGGTGGCAGCCTGGGCTGATCTATCTGGTGGCTGCTGAGACCTCTCTTGGAGCTCTTGTGCTTGCTAGAACCTGCACCAACTTGTTCTGGTGTGTTGGCTGAGCAGAGAGGTATTTTTCTTGCTCTCTTCAGTGGATAGGAGCCTGCTGATTCAGCTCACTGGAACGGTTTTGTGCAGGTTCGGATGAATGTTGAAGCTAGCACAAGGCAAAAAGTGTAGGAACATGCAGCCGGAGGGAGGTAAGAGATTCTGCCAGCCAGAGTTTGTTTGGCTTAGGTTGCTGTGAAACTGCAGCCTGAGAGCTGTGAGAGATCTGCTTGTGTGGATTTTTTTATTTGGTTGGTTGGGGGGTTGTTTCAGGTTTCATGTGGATTTTTTTGTTTGGTTGGTTGGGGGGTTGTTTCAGGTTTCGGGGTTGTTTTTTTTTTCCTCGATAGGGTTGGGGGCCTTTTTGCTGGTTTAATGAGCTGAAGAGGCTTCCTTAAGCACTAGATGAGTGCCAGAGCTCATGTTTAAGCAGGGAATGAAAACCTGGAGATATGAGCAGATGAGATGGGCAGAACCATCCTTGTCCATGGAGTGGTCGTAGATAGCTCAGCTGGCTTGTCTGGCTGCCTATTTTTACCCAGCTGCATGTCATGATGATACAATTGTTTTCTCTGAACTCAAGAAAGCTTTTAAATTAGCGTGTCCTGGAAAACCAGGGAGAAGATATTAAGTAGAGCCATTGGAGACTCTTCTAATGAAATTGTTTTCCCTTTTAGAACATGCTGATTGTTTGATTATTTTTATATGTATAGATTTTTTTTAAGTGATAGGGAGGAGAACTAGGATACATTATTTAAAAATTGAGAAAAATAAAAGTAGCTGTATAGGTTCATTAAACTGAATCATCTGGTCACCTGCTGTGGGAAAGGAAGCCAGTCTTGATGGAAACCTTTAGCTTTTTTTACTGCAATATAAATAAGTAAAATAACGTGATTGATTTCTACCCCCCTTGTTGCGTATTTCTTTCACATATGTTATTGCTCTGGGAAGTAATAGAGAACACTGGATTTTTACAGGATTTTTTGTTTGTTTGTTTAGAAAGTTAGTATTTTTATTTAGTTTTCTTTTAATAAAGTGGAAACAAAAAACCTCAAACAAACAACAACAAAAAAACAAACTAAAATCCTATTTCCCCAGGGATTTACAGGCTCTATTCAGTCTAACTTTGGACCTTAATCTTTTGTGCTTTCCAATTTTGACAAGCTTTCATTCTGGGAGTACTGTCTAAAATAAGTGGACTTGCAGGAAAGTTTGCTGTGAATATAGTAAATCTTAGTTATAAACTGCATCGGTTAATTATATGTCCTTGCTGCCACATTAGGGCTGAGGGAGTGTCTCAGTATTCTGATGTTATCTAAAGCTCACAATAAATTTCTAACATGTTCGGTATCTGTATTATTACACTTTGAATTCTGGTCAGTGTTCCTTGAGAAAGAATAGCCCATTATGGATGTGGCAGATGTTTTGTTACTGAAAAGTAAAATAAAATTGCCAAATATAGAAGTCAATAATGAGATTTGTTTGGGTTCATAATGAAGAGCTATTGTGATTTGTGCTTCAAAGTGTGGTTAAAAGTACAGATGGTCAATAATATAAGGAAAGGCTTTGACTTAATATTACTCTGTTTTGCTTATCACAAATGCTTGTCTGTGGTTTGTTCCCGCACAGTGGCTGTAAATTTTGCACATGAATTTTGCTATGCTGACTGAAACATCTGAGTTTTTCTTGTTCCCCTCCCCCCATTTCTGTTTCTCTATAGTATTTCAGATGTTTGCTGGAACTTTTTCAACTCTAGTGGGCAATTTTAGATTATGGGTGAAATAATCTCTTTTTGGTTGGTTGATTGACCGAGTGCTTTTGGGGTTTTTTTGCCAAAACAAGATCTAGTTCAGAGTTCAATCAATTTTTTACACTCCCACAATTCCCACATCAAACTGGTGTGGGTTTGTTTTGGAAGCTGAGAACAATGAGCTGTGTCCAAAAGAACAAATTAGGGTTGAATATTTCCCTGCTCAGCATGCTGAGACGTTACGGGGGTACATTTGTGTAGTGTGTCTGATGAAATTCAGTGAACATTAATTTGCAGGCATCATGGACTTTTTACAGATAAATGAAGAATTTGATAGAAGAATGCTCAGCAGTTGTTCCGATGTTAATGCAAAATATGTGTTTGGCCTTAAGAAGTAAAGAATAAGATGGTCTGAAATTCTTCATGAAATTCTTGAGTCTGAAGGTGATTAAATGATGATGTCTTTTAGGGTTCACTGGCAGCTTGACCTTAGTACTTCCCAAGGGGTGCCAGTGACCCTGGAGCAGAGAGAAAGCATGATTAGGAAAAAGGTGGCTCTAAGAGTTTGTTGCTGTGTTCTTAAAATCTTAACTAAATCTTATATTTAAGAAGCAGAAAGATCTGCATCTTACAGAAGTCAGCATTGTTCAGCTGGAAGCTCCTTTGTCTGTGTGCCTGTGTACTTCAGCACTGATCTGAAAGTTGTTCTGGTTGTGCGTAGCGAGAGTAACCATTTACTGTCTCTTACTCAGAGAAGAAAAAAAAATAATCCTGATAGAGCAGATCACCTCTCTTGAATAAATGCGTCAGGTCTGCCTATGGTGTGCTAGTCTGTCCACGTGTACACAAGAAGCACTTAAAAAAGAGCACTGAGAGGAGAGTTGGGGTGGGGGGGGAGTAGGCATTTTTTTTTAATTCATTTATTTATTTAGTCAGTTGGCTCACAAGTTCAAGAAGTGGTAGAGTTGATTGACAGCTGGGCATCTCTTCCCTCTTTCTCCTGGGATTCAGTCTGGTTTGTTTTTGTAGTCCCAATGTAGGCTCAAGGGCTTCAGTTTTAATAATTGCTTGAGGCAGCACCACAGTAAAATGCTTAAAATTCAAAGAGCACAAATAATGTAATTATTCTGTAATAATCTCTAACAGGTGCTAATATGTTGTATCATCTAAGTATTAAAAAGATTCCCTGATTAGGCAGGCCTTTTCCATAGCCTGTTGAAGTTGCTGCACACATTTCCACTAAGTTTCAGTCTTTGAAGGTAGCTTGCTTGAGGTCAATATTAGATAGTAGCTAAAGCTTTTTTGGAAATTAAATAATGTAGCCTACATGCGGAAATTCACCAATATATCTTGAAATTCAAGTGTACTGCCAGTGGCAAGAAAAAAACCTGCTTGCAGTTTCTTGGACAAGAGTGTAGGCTGAACCACAAAGAATGTTGAGTCTTCTGAAGAAACAACCCTTCTGAAAATGAAGGCTGCTGTAAGGAAAATAACTGAATAACTTCTGATAGTCAGCAGGGTGATTCCCTAGCCAAGGCAACCGTAGAAGGCAAATAATAATAAGTTGTTGTTGTTGTTATTATTATTATTGTTATTATTATTAAATGATGAAATGGACCATCTTCATTTAGGTTATAGCCAAACCAAGGCACAAAAATGTATCATTGCATAAGGAGCGGTGAGTTTGTAGCCAAAGAAAAACCCATTGAGTTGTGATTGCTCAAAGACCATGCTGTTAACTGTGTTGTAAGCAATCATTTCCTGTCAAGGTAACAAATGATAAGTCAGGGCTGTTGCATAAAGAATGGGGATAGACAGCACAGGGCAGAATGAGTCATAACCTCATTGCAAGAAGCTTTTACTATAGTGGTTGTTGTTTACAGATGGAAAAAACTTTAGTATTTGTACATACATTTGTCAATATTTACTTCTGACAGTATAGCCTTGATTTAAAATCTGGAAACAGCAGAGAAGCAGTGTTGGCATCATCTCTGTTAAAAGCTGATGTAGTTCTGTGTGTTGCTTCAGTACCTCATATGATATGTGCAGTATGAAAATAAATTTTATTTTGATAGCATCTAAAGCCATTTGACATAAACTTGTTCTGTTGATACTTATTATCTATAGTTAAATACAGTGCTTTACATTTAGCATGGTTTAGTTTCTTTGCTTTGATTTTTAGTTTGTGGCCATGGAATTGTTGGCTGGAAGGGAGCTCTGGGGCCAGCTAGTCCAGTCTCCCACTTGAAGCTGTTAGGACTGTTGCCAAGACTAGATCTATCCAGCCAGAGCTTTGTCGAGCTCTGTCTTGAAAAGTCTGCCAAAGAGACGGATTTACAGCCTCTGCGGGTAACCTGCTCCAGTGCTGCACTACCTCCTAGTGAAAGAATTTTCTTCACATTCAACCTGAACCTCCTAAGCCGTGGTTGTTACCATTGGCCCTTGTAATATTTTCCACTAATACCAGGAAGAGTTTGCGTTTGGGATCTTTCTTGGTACCCTACAAGTACATAACTCCTTTGTCTCCACTTTGCTGGACTTCTTTAGTCCGGCATCTTCAGCCTGCTCATTGCGCAGTCCTGCCTCGCTTATTCAACTGTACAAAAATGGAGTGGAAGCACTGGCTTCGTTGCTGGCCAAGATTTTTACTCTTCTCTTGAAAAACAGCGTGCACCAAAGTTACTGAGGCATTCCAACAGCAGACTTGGGAAGACCATATAGCATCTGTTTATCTGTGGTTTGTGCTTGGCAAGTATCCTTCCCTTCAGTGAAGGACAAAAATAAGTTTTGCAGGAAAGCGTAGATTTAGTGGTTGATGGCACATAGCAGGAAAACTTCCTTTTTTTTCCCCTTCAATGTTGTATGAATTTTGAAAGACACAAGATTTTATGGATGTTGATATTCTTAAATTGTCCGTCTGATGTACTGCTGTGTTGCACTAACGGCTACAGGTGGTGTTGTAAATCAGCAGAGGTTTGTATGGATTTACTTGTGTTATTCTAAAAACATCAATTTGACATTCTGACTTGAGAATTTAGGGTCTTCTTACAAGATTTAATGGAATTCTAAATTAGTTGCTTCAAAGGTGAACTTAAATGGTTTATGAAGTCTTGCGTATCTTACAAAACAAATCTATACCTGCTTTCTATGGCTGTATGTAGCTGCATTTGGGTCCAGCTTGAAGGACTGGATGAAAGCAAGGCTGAAAATGTTCACCGCATACTAGAAGCTGAGTGCAGCTGATCTTACTGTTCATTTTCTTTCATATTGCCTTTTTGTTCCCCTAAACTTTTTAAGAGGTGGTTGTATTTATTTTGTGTGTGAGTCACCACCACAGTCAGCATGTTCAGGCTTTTGGAGAAAATGTGATTGGATCAGAACATGCAGAATATTTCAAATGATTGACATTGTCTCTCCTATAAGTAACAGGGTGTACTGCCTCAGCCTTTCGGAGCCGTGATAGGAGCTCGTATGTGTCCCATTGTGCAAACTGAAAAAAACATAGAACAAGAATTTTATAATTTTCATGTCGTTAGGAGTGTCATACTGGATCAGACAAAAGTTCATCTTCTCCGCTAACCTGTTTCTTACAATTGCCTACAAATGTCTTCAGGAAAGTATGCAAGAAACATCTCCTAGGATTCAATTTTTACTTCTAAGAGGGATTCCTTCCCCTCTGCAGTCAATGTCTCAGCTGCTTCTCAGAGGCTGTGTATGAAAGGTCCTGCTAAATAGTTGCCAATGGATTTATCTTTCACTAATTCAATTCCTTTTTTGAATCCACTTAACACATTTGATCTTCAGTTCTTACATGTTGGCAAGGAATACAATTATTCATTATATAAAATCAGTTACTACCGTTTACATGCTGGTTGGTATTTTTACTGGATATTCACTGGCTCTTGAATTGTGATGATACGTTTCTTATCTAGATTTACTTTTTAAATATGGTTTTGGGCATGGTGATTTACACTCCTAAAAACTTAGGTAACTATCTTCAAGCACTGTGTTTCCTACAAAGGTATTTCTGATCCGTTCTACCTCTAGACAGAATATTGTATGCATAAAAGAAGCCATTTGATTTTTTTTTCTTCAGCTGTAACATTTTGCTTCTATTTATAAGAGGTAAGCTAAAATTAATAAAAGTTGTTTTCTTCAGGTGATAAATTTGTATTCATCATGCACTTTGTCTTGCAGTAAAACCTGAGCACTCAATATCGCAGATCTGCACGAGAAGATTGATCCAGGTTGTGCACATCTTTGTTAAATCATTTACAAGAATTCTTGACTGAACAGTGTGCTGTGATGTTATTCATTATTAAAATACTGTTGGCTCATCCTGTTGGAGCGGTGGGACATAAATGTCTGGAAACAAGCTCAGCATTTTGATAACTTTCTCATAATAAATTGCTCCATCAGTGTGCTGTGTTCATTTTATGACTGTCTGCACTGTAGATCTAGGGTCCAGAAACTAATAGAAATGTGAGACTTGGGATCAAAGCAAAAGCTTTGGGAAAAAATCTCTGTCCTTTGACCTAGTACTTTGAGGACAGCATTGTCAGGTGCTATTTGATGTTTATCTGAGAGCAAATGCTGTAAGCCCTGTCATTTGTCATAAGCTTGTCAACCTTTGCAAATATGTCTGAAGAAACAGCCAGTGATCTCCAGACTGCAATGATGAAGTTCGCCTGAGAATGGACTTCCTGAGGGTGGGACAACCCTGCTGTAGCCTGCCACGTCCATTGTTTAAGCAGGTCATGACTTGGAATGGGATGAAAGATGAGATGGGATAATGCTGCAGACCTCATGTATCCAGCGCTCACGGGCGTAACTTCATGATGCCAAAATCTATTTTTCTATGCCTCTGCGGAGAGCTTGCCGTAGATCACCAGTATCATCTCTGGAAAACGCACAGCAGTTGCTGCCGTGACACTAGGCATGCTTCATTTCTCTATTTGCTTTCCACTAGCTTGATGTTGGTGGATCCATTATCGAGAACTATATAATTGGAGTGTGTAGTTATGGTATTTTACTCTTGGCACTGTAGCAATGCAGAGGTGTATTTACAGAAGTTGGATGCCTCTGACAGGATCCGTAGGATTTTTTGGTGTGTGCACAGGAGTGGGAGGAGGAGAGGTATTTTTGCTTGGTCATTTTAAGTTGTCTTATGGTTTCTGAAGCCTCTCATTGAAGAGTAGGAAAGCTCCTTCATTTTTAGCATGAGTAGCAACAGAATTTATGCAATTTGCATTTAGAAGACTGACAGCAAGGTTGAGTAGCCTGATGTCAAGGCTAGAAGCAGCTAAAAAATTACTTTTGTAACAGCTGCTTTTGCTACTGTGTGTTTTTCGAGAGGCTGGAAGCAGGAAGAAGTACAATTGCTCAACATTTGGAAAAACAGATGAGAAGGCTCTGTGAAATACTGTAATTTCTCAGGAGCCCAGAGATCGGTGCAGTCAGCTTTTATCTGGAGTACAAGCGCTGCATGTGAAGAATGAAAGGTGTACGCGTCTAATATGAGTGGGTGGTTGTAAAGCTTCTTAGAATTGTGACTTACAGCTTCCATTTTGTACACAGAGAGACCACAGTATTTTTGTTATGATTTGTATATGTTTTGTAAATTGTGTTGAATTCAACCATGTTTTCAATTTTTAAATAAAAAATAACACACCAAGCTGTGTGTTGTGAACCACACTTATTTTTGCTGAGCATACTTGAAGTTCTTACCAAGTGGTATGAAAGCCCTGTGCTCTGGAAGGGTTGCCTGCCTCTCTTTCATCAGGTGGTGTTTCTATTCTGTGATGTGCTGTTTCCTTGTTGTCCCCCTCTTGTTTTTCCTCCTGTGTTCCTGCTTTATAAAACTTTGTTTTCTTCTGGGTTGGAGCTTGAGAGGATGTCTCTGTGTTCCCCACAAGTTAGGCAATTAATTTCACACCTTGGTAAAATGTCTTCAGAATGACAGGTGACTCACATCTTAGAAAATGAATGTTGGATGCTGATCTCTGTGTTACCAAGTAATATGCATTAAAATATGACACGTTTCAAGAATAGACAAGTGCTGGGCTTTCTGTTCTGGGGAATACTAGCTTGGAGTTGCACAACTGCCAAGCATGTGCTCAAAGCTTTTTGGTATATACCAACATTATTAAACAAAACTATTTTTTACACCTTTGAATTAATCCTTTTTATGATATTTCTAGATCTTGTAATCTTTGTTTTACAATAAAGTGCAAGAGACCTTTTTGTGAATAATCCATTTTGTGGTACTTAAGAAAAATGCAATGCATGTGAGAAGCAATTGTTACATGCACTTTCCCAGAATTTTTTATTTCTGTGTGACTGTTGGGCAGAATTACCAATGTCACTGGAGGAAAATATTTCGTTAATAGGCCAATTTCAAATGCACTTCTATAGAAGATCATTACTTGGCAACAAAATCATTGAGGTTTAAGAATGTTCTCTTGTTAGGTATCTGTATGTGGACTGGGTAAACAATTTGGGGATTCTTTCATCATAGTGACAAGGGACCACAAAATATTCCAAGAACAAGCTATTGAGTATTTCAGTGGTATTTTAAGAGAAAGAAATACTGCTATTTGCCTGGTACATTTCGTCTATTTTTATAGATGTTCTTTTATGGTTGACTGTGTTACAATCTTTTATTTTAATAAGTAATTTTCTTTCTCTCTGTGTCTGATGTACATTTCATCCCCCTATCCCCAAATTCCTCCCAAAGTGCAGACCCATGCACTTACTTGCACTCACCATAATGTCTAATTCCAAAATTAGAAGCATCTCTATTGCTGTCAGTGGCTTCACAGGAGGAAATAATCAAGAAAAGGTTTTTCTTGTTTCTATTAAAGCTGAATTAGTTTCCTGTGCTACAGAAGTGGGGATTTCTTCTGCTGAATTGCTATTCAGCACTTTTATTGTGAATTCATGTCTCACCCACTTTAAATAAGACCTAACTTCCAAGTGCCTAATACATAAGATTACACTGGAGACATTAGTTGTTGAGGTTTGCCATCTCAACAATAAAAACATATTGTTTTGGATAAGCAAATTCAGGAAACTTTTTTAATTGTCCATTTACGTCCAAGAATAAATATTCTCACTATATAGCATAGTAGATGGAGAGTCCATCTTTTGAAAGTACTAAGGTAGGGTGTGATCTGTCAAAAATTGTAAATGATTGTCTGAAATGCGTACGACAAAGGCTGTTGCTACAACACATGGTTTTGTACTGTGTAGGTCAAAGGAAATTGCTTAAATGGCGGAAGTGATATCCCCTGCAGTCATAGCCTCAAATTATCCTCCCTGTGGCCAGGAGTGCATGAGTTTAGGAAACTGGTGTTTAACAGAAAAAATCCAAAACAAACAAGCCAAATGCCCTCTAGAAACCTTAAAGAAAATGGTTATTTTTATATTATTTTTAGAAAGCCTTTTGTCATGATTGGCTCAGTCACTCAACAGCAATATTTCTCTGTGCAGATCTCAGGTCTCCAGGCCTGGAGGGTGCCCCTAATTAGCGTGGTGAGGGACACGTTGTGACAGGTAGAGTACCTTTGCACAGATGCTCAAAGCTGGAGGCTCCTTTGGTGCTGGATGTCCTGGTCCCCAAGCAGGGCAAACCCCAGAGGAGAAAAATAACTGAATACATTTGGATCTTGAATATGGTGTATGAATGTTTGTAAGATGCTCTGTTAATACAGTGTAAGAACCACGAGTTTATTTACTCGTCTACCTGTATTGCATTTATTGTGTGTTGTGTATCAGCACCCTGTGGCAGGCAGACATATGGTAGGACTGAGCTCTGTTGTCCAGTTGAGGAATATGCAGAACCTCTGCAGGCATGACGAGTCTCTGATTTGGGAAAAAAAAATATAGTACCTCTAGATAGCTCTAGAAAGATAACTTCCTTTTACAGGCAATGCTAGCAACATCAGAGAAGTATTTTTCAGAAATGTAGATGTAATATTTCTGAAATGCCTAGAGAGGAGGGTATTTTGTGGCTGTTAAGTCTTTTGTCTATCAAAAAGTTGAGTCAATTAATAAAAATTTAGCAGGGCTCGTCTTGAGTAGCTCTCACTGTGATTCTGGTGGTGTGCGGATACCTATGTCTGCTTGTACCCGAAGTACATGAGAATGACATTGCGTTGATCAGCTGGGATGTCTCGTATGAAGATGTGGGGATTTGTACTTTCAGGAATTGCTAATTTCCTGAAAAAAAATTAAAAAAAGAGCTTGAGAAACAACTATATCCTAAATTTCCTTCTTAAACAAGTGTGGTAGAAGGTACAAGTGTGCTAATATATGCATATGCTGTGTATATTTGGTTGCTTGTATACTTTGTTTATCATTCGCAGCCCAAGAGCAAGCCTGGTGCTGAGTTTGGTCTAGGTTCTTATAACAGAGACCTTTCTGAGAAGCGGTGAGAGCTTACACAGTCTTGTTTACTTTCTCTCTTGTTTCTGCATCAGCTCCACTCTGATGCTGGTGCATACCTTCACACTGATGCACACACAGTCTTGCTGTTGCAATGGAGGAGTAATATAGGAGCAAAAATGAGGGGGTGGAAATTCAGTCACGAAGCATAGCAGCAGCAAATGTAGCACTGGCAAATGTGGCCTCTGTTCTAAATTCTTTTTTTCACTTCTATATTGTGTAAGTGCAAAAAAGGCTTTAAAGGTGACTATAGTTTATTGATAATCTCTTTAGCGAGGTAAAGAATATTTTCTCTGGATAATTACAAGCTTTATGGTGGTTTAAAGAATATGGTCTCTGGATAATTACAAGCTTTATGGTGGTCAGTAGGCTTCAAGGTTAAATAACTCAACTGTGGAGGTTCAATGCACTCTTAGGTATGTGTTGGGGTTCCCTTGCTAGCCATAGGAGTGAGGAAAAAAAGCATTGCTCCAAGTGTTAAAAGCTGCAGGAAAAAAAAGTGCTTGCAAGACTCAGTTACTGTTTGGTATTAAAACTGGCAGACTAGTGTCATTTCATTTGGGGGGGTTCTAATGGATTTTTGAACCTGCAATGTACTGCTCTGGAGTTCAGCAGCATACTTCAGAATTTAAAGCAAGTGTGTAAAACTGTCTGCCTTTACAATTATAAACTTTGAGTGTGTCCTGGTTTTGTGGCCTTTTGGAGTAAAGGGAAAGCTATACATACACTAAATGAAATAAGGTTCTTTGAAGCCTCTCATTAATTTCTGCTTGAGCCTTCTGCCTTATAAACAACTGATAAGGGACTCTGCTGTTACGATACTAAAATACATTAAAAAGTGTTCATTTTTATGGGTTTTGTTGTATAGAAGTTCCTAATAAAATTGAGTGAAATTTATAGTAGATGCTATACAGTGGAATTGATTTGTGTTGTTCTGACTCCTTACCTGAGAGAAGTGCTAAAAAGAAGGAAGAGTCGCTGTGAGCCACAGTGTGCCTTAGCAGAAGGGAAGACAAAAAGACTGTAGCATCAACAGCAGTTATTGCTTGTCTCGGTGCAAATAAAGCAACTAGCATTGAAAATCCTGCACAAGTGCAGGTCTTTTCCCCAGAAAATGTGCAGGTTAGTTTCAGAGAGGGCCTCTTGTACATTGGCAATTTGAAATGGAAATTTGGGGCCGTTGACCTAATGCAGCTGGTTAATGGGGACTCTTCAGCTATGATCAGCTGGGTGTTACGATGTCCTACCCCCTCTGGTGGCTGCTCAATTTAAGACCCATAATTAAGATGAAAAATACAGTATTTCCCAGAAATGGAAATGGTATATGCCCCCCTTTGCTCCCTTCAGCCAGTTCAGCTTGTAAGAGAGGGAAGGCTGTGGGATGGGGTTAAGAGTAGGAAGTTACCTGCCTTGGGAGGTAATTGCATTGTCAGTTGCCCAGTAGCTTTGCAGGTTCGAAGCGGCAGAATATGTGTTAACTTTCCACTCGTTTTTCAACAGCATTTAATGTTTATACTTAAATTTTTTTCTAGTGAGAGCACACTTTTCAGTTGAAGTCACTCTTAGCAACAAGACACTTTGAAGAAGCTTGCAAAATAAACAGAGAAAAACAATGGCTCTGTTTGGTGCAAGTTGCCTTTTCCTTTTTCTTTGCTTGTCTTCCAGAGACGAGAGTGAATGCCTCAAAAGCTATTGTTTTCTGCTTTGGTGGTCTTTTTGGCAAAATCGTAAGCTATTCTGAGTTTGTGGAGCAACTGAAATAATGTTCAGTCAGTTATTTTTCTCCTGATGGTTATATTTTCCTTGAGAAGAAAAACTGTTCTGTCATATTGAAAGCAAACAAAATTATTTTCCCATGTTTGAAGGGTAAGAGAATCACCACTTAAAGAAACTTGTCCCTTTCTGAAAGCAACTGGAACATGACATTTGTCTGCTGCTCAAGCTTTGAATGCTGAAAAAAGGCATAACATGTCCATGCTATTGCTGAAATATACACAGCACGATTTTTTAAATAAACACCAAATTTGCCAAACAGTCGTGGTATGAATAGCAGATCTTCGTGTCCTGATGTTTTTCTTGATTCTTCTGCAGTGCTTAAAACTTGGCACCAGTCTTCCCAACCTCATCCAGGAGTCTCTGACTTCTTCCACCCCATCTGCTCCACCTGACAGCTCCTTGACTTCTCACACTGTATCCTGCTCCTGAACAAGGATAACGTGTTTCTCTCGCACTGTCTGCATTTGTATAAGGGGAGCAAAGGTTTTGTAAAGAGTAGATGCTAGTGTGAAGCAGAGAAAATCTCTTTTAAGTCTGGACTGCAGGAGGTTGGAGGGTAGTCGGGTTTTATGGATTGAGAAACTGCAAGTCTCTGGCTATGTGAATTGTGGATTGGGGGACAAGCAGAAAGAATTTTTTTCTGTCTATGGAAGAACCATCTCTGTGCTGTCCGAGCTATCTGAACTAGCTGGCAAAATCTGCAGTATTCAAATTAGAGACATGACAGCAGTTTAGCAGTAAATAAAATGTGTAAAATTAAAGGTAATATTTCCTGCTTCAACATTTCAATAGAACAAAAGGGAAAAGGGAATTGCCTTGATTTCCTGAATGAGCAGGTTGCAGTGGTGTGGCCGACTGGACGTGGGCTGAGGTGGGAGAGCTCCCAGACGCTGTGTTTACATGTGCTCCGACTCCTTTCCTTCCTTCTCGCTGGTTTTTTCACACCATCTTTTCAGAAGTGGGAGGGTTTTATCTGAATACTGGTAGCCTGTGGCTGAGTCCCTAACAGGGAACACTGAAATCTGCTTGCCGTCTGTTGCTTGTTATCAGTGGGGGAGTCCTGCCTTATTTTTCAGAGTGCTCACAGGTGAGGAGGTTACGTAAACAAACGATAAGGATGGAAGGAACCTTTCTGTGTGTATTTGAACAACTGTTGCTGCAGCTCTGGTTTGAGCTGTACCATGCTGTTTCTAGCTAACAGAGTAGTACGTGGTATGATGAAATGGAGATCACTGGGAGTCAGAAACAAAATAAATTATACAATGTGTGGCTATGACAGCTTAATAGGAGCACCTGTGGATGGAAAAAGCGTTAGATACTTCTTTGAGCGCTGTTGACATGCAATATTTTTTTATCATTTTAATGAAAACATAATCAAATGAGCATGTAAAACTTGGAGAGTATATTATTTCTTTTGTACATGAGATAGAACTACTCAATATATGCTATTAAAATAACAAATTTTACTTCAAATGTAGAGCTTTGAGGCTAAAAGTACAATCTGTGGGTATGAAAATTTTTTTAGGGAGACTTATTTTTCTGCATAGACAAGTTTTTTTTTGTAAAGTGTTTACTAACACAGGAAAAATAGCTCTATTTTTAAAATACAGAGGGAATCAGAAGAAAAATTACCATCATCACTGGAAATATATATAGCTGTAAGAATATAATTCTAATCGCATAGTGGATTTTTCTGTAATAAATGATTAAAACCCCCTCTAATTTTAGGATATATGTATTTTAGGAGGGCACAAATCTCAGTTGCTTCTTTCAGGTAGTTCAAAAGTCACGCAGTAGGAGATATTCTGGACTTAAAATATAACTGATAATATGTGAGTTCTAATAACACAACACAGTGATTATTTTGTAATGCTTGTGTGATAGTCTTCACTCTGAGGAGAAGTATTTTATGCTTTCTTTGCATATTGGAGCTTTCAAAAATGAAAAAAAAATTATAAATGTATCTAAGAGATGGCTTTAGCAACTGATAAGTTGTTCAGCAAAAGAAGTTTATCTGAGTTGATATGGTTGTACTATGTAGATTTTTATTTTTTTTTGTGAGTCAATCTCATTAGTGCAAATAAGCTGCTTGAAATACAGGATAAACAAAACCCTTTCTGAAAACACAGCGAGATTCCTTATCTAGAAGACCCAGAAGTCAAAGAGTTAATGATGGGGCTGCACTGGATTCAGTGTATTTGCAGATGTTGCTGCAACCAACTGCTGATTTTTCTCCCATCCTGTCAGGGAACTCTGCCAGCCATGATTCATGGAATGATTTTTTTGCGCTGAGTAATCTGTGGTTTTCCTTTTTTCCTCTTCCCTCTCCCTTATTTTTACCCTAAACTAAAGTCCTATTCATTTCAGCTAAGGGGAGGGTAAGCTTCCAAAGCATTAATACAAAACGTTAAATACACTGTGTTTTGAGTAGAGGAATTTTAACAAACGTTAAACTTCCAGTAATTTTACTTCATCTCAGGCAGAGAAGTTCAGTGCAGAAAAACAGTCTTATAACAGAATCAGTTTTTGGTTTTCTAGTCGTACAGTGTCACAGTTCTTTCAAGAGTCCTGTACTAGTATTGCTAAAGAGTATCCAACTTTTGTGCTGATATTATGCCTCCTTTCTCGCAGATCGCTCTGAAAGAAATAAACCAGACTGCCGCTCTTCAGGGTAAGAACTGTATTTCTGTATTTATTCTTCCCTTCCTTTTATTTTTTCTTTAATTTTTTCCTGTTATGGGATGAACTAGGAAATCAGCCAGAAAAATAAAAGTACCATTCTTCTCCTTCTCTGTTTTGGTAACAGTAATGAAATATCAAACTAACTTTGTGTTAAAGGTAATTGTTTTATATTCCTTATGGGCAAAATTTTCCAAGGAATTAACACTGTAATTGTGTGCACTTAAAATACAAAAGGCTTGTTTATGTATCATGTACAAGGTTGTCTGGTAAAAGTGCGATTTAAGACAAGAAGCCTTCATGACTTTTCTTCTGTATTCTTTGGACTGTTTGCTTCTGTAGCAGGGAAAATAATTCTTGGTTCAGTCGAGAATAGCAACACTTGATTATTTATTCCATTAACTCCGATCCCAAGGTTTCAAAATCAAGAGAAGCAAATGAACAAGTACTAAGCAAAACACACACACCCAAACATTTTATGTTTACTTAGAATTCCCATCAGCAATTGCAATGAGCTTCATAAGCTATTGATTTGTGAGACCACATTTTCCCTTAAGCTTCTGAATATTCTGTAGTTCTTGTTATCATCTATTTTTTTAAAAGATGTCTTTCCCTTTTGCCTTATTTCCAAACTCTCCCTCTCAATTCTCCACCAGGGAATAGGATCTCATCCATATCCTGTGGTAGATAATGGGATTTTAATGAAGTGATAGAGCAGACCACCTGATTCTGGCTTAAAGTTTATCATGTTCTTAAAATGATGCAGTTACAGTCTACATGTTTGAACTTCTATTAGATAATGTCATATTACAACAATAATCAAATAAATCCAAATCATTATCAAAAGGAAATATAATTTTATCAAAATGCTTAGTTGAAGGTTGAAACAGTTTCAATCTGTTCCCGTTTCTTCTGGTTGGTCCTTCCCACCAGTACCTTTTTGCTCGGGAGTGTATTTTAGAAATTCTAATTTGGAACCAAAAGCAAAGTAAAACTTCAGATTTTTTTTTTTTTCCATGGAATTGGAATTTCAAATGTGGACCAGCCCTGACAATAAAGCACTGCTCCAAATTGTCTGGATTACAGATTCCAAATTCTCACATGGAGGCACAGAGAAATTGACAGTATAATGTAGGTTGGTCATAAAGTTGAGAAAAATGCAGCTTTCAGTAGTCTTTCATTCCTGTCAGTAGTCCATCTGCTTTTTAACCATATCTCTGTATCTTCTGCCCCCTTCTCAATCTCACTGGCCATCCTGTCATGATAGCTCAGCTTTCCAGGATGCACTATGAGCAAGAAAAGTCATTGTTTAAAGGGTAGTGTGGTTCTGTGCATGTCTCACTGCTGCTTCTAGGCCAGAGCAGGAGCAGCCTGCCTTACTTAAATGAGGTACTCTGCTAATTGATACTGCTGCACTCTGTGGTTCATCTCTCATTAGAGTTGGAAGCATAATCCTGTGGTGACAAATTGCTGGGCGAGATTCTTATCCCCAGTCCTGCCATATCACGTCTGGGAAAAGAGCTGCTTGCTCTGCAAGGTTAAGTTTTAGTCTGGAACACAATCAGCGTAATAAAAAGATCACACAACATTATTTCTTGTGATTGCATGAATCTAAAGCTTGTCCTTCCCAACACCATGTTCTTGTATGTTTCTCTGTCTGTTTGTGTATTTCTAGATCAGCTTGTGCTTGCGTCTTCACAGTATTAGGGATGAAGAGCACATATACAATGCAGAAAGGACAGTTTTAAAATGCAGCTTGGACATAATTTATTTGCAATGAGAAGCACATAAATAAACTGTTTGAGAAGAGTATGGTGTCTAATATATTCCTTTTATTATAGGGTGATGCCATTTAGATAATGCAGGGTGAAACGTATTTATAGTGGTAACAGCAACTCCGACAAATATTCTGATTTTGTTACTACCCTATCAAATGTTTAGTATGGGGGAAATCAACCTTGGAGATGAAAGGATGAAGGTAGCTAAACACTACAACAATTTCTTGAGAAATTTAGTAGCCTATCAATCACTTGAAGTCAAGTAAGAGATCTTGATGTTTTTAAAATCTAGGAGTCTATGAAAACTATGAAAACTCGCCCTCAGAATGGGAAGGGGAAGAAAATAATTAGTTTGTTTCTAGACATAGGTTCTAGGTTTTACTGGCATATAGTCTGCCTGCTGAT
The DNA here is from genome assembly GCF_000699245.1 of Pterocles gutturalis. NCBI lineage: Eukaryota > Metazoa > Chordata > Aves > Pterocliformes > Pteroclidae > Pterocles > Pterocles gutturalis. The sequence continues at coordinate 18,361 of NW_010144101.1, forward strand.
TGTAATGTGTTAAAGTTCTTTTACAGCTGGTTGCCTTCATCTGATTGAACTAAATTTTGGGCTTTTTTATTTAAAATACATCAAGTCAACAATACAAATAGACACAACCCTTCTTTTGTTCCTTTATAAAGAAGCACTTGAAGTGGCTGATCAAAGGGGCTACAGATCCATTTAGTGAGCAGCTGGTAAATCAAGCTATCATTTTTATGAATGGTATTTTGTATCTTTCTTTGGTTGTAGTGTTTTTTATGTAGCAGAATTCCATTAGTGAAAGCTTCTCTGAATTTCTATTTGCTATATAATGTTGATCTTGTGAAATTGTATTTAAATAAATATTACACAAATTGTCTGACTGTATCTTGAGAATGTGTTTTCCCGGATCATCTGTGAAGCCCAAAAGACAACTTTTAATTAAGATTTTAAGCCTTTAACGGAGCATGAAGGGAGTCTTAAGGCACAGGCCTGAGAACGTAATGGAACTGTCCTCACTTTATAGTTAAACCAATGTACTTTTACAAATCAATATGCTTTTGAGGTCTTGAGAAAACAAACATTAACAGGATTTTCTGTGTTGTAACCATTACAGTCAGCCTGCGGTCAGTCATTTATTAATTCCAGCTTTGAATATCTGAAGGGGAATATGAGAGTCCTTCCTTCTGCTGCAGAAATCTTGCTGGCTCCTGACCCCCGAAGCCTCTCACAAATTGCTGCTGACATTTGTGCACATAACAACTTGAGTTGTTTTGTCCTCGGGAGTAATTTGGCTGCAGATTTTGTAGGCCACTTAACAGATTTTGTGTATTTTAGGTAACATCCAGGGCACTGTATTGGAATTGGGCATTGGAAACAGTGAGATGTGCTCTTGTAACCCTACAGAAGACCTCTGCTTCTCTGTTGTGCCTTAGTCAAATGGACAGCGTGGAGAGCCTTCTGATGCTACTGCTGCTTCTGTACTGAGAAGTCATAGAACGGTGGAAATGCTGGTGGGAAGGGACCTCTGCAGGTTATGTAGCTCAACATCTTGCTCGTAGCAGGAGGATCCTAACACTAGATCAGGCCAATGATGGCTTTTTCTAGACAAATCTTGGAAAACTCCCAGTAGAGAGAGATTGGGCCAGCTTATTTTCTGCTCACTTACAGTCTTGTCTGTCTTGTACTAACTCGATTTCCATCTGATAATGCTGTGGGAGACAGTGTCAAAAGAACCAGTCTAAATGTAGTTCTTTAGTTCAAACACTGGGCTACTTAATATCCAGAGGGACTAGATTCATTCCCACAAACATCCTGAAAGATAGTTTTTCGTTACTGTAATTCAAAAGCCTTACATTGTGCTCTGGCAATGTCTGTGTTTCCTTGGCAATGCGGCAGTTCTACACAGAGAAAAATTTCAGGCTTTTGCCCATGTAGTCAACGTTGTAGGCTGTAATACAGGTCTGAAGTGTGAGACTTTGAACCTTGCTGAAACTCCATCTGAAAGGCAAGGATTGTGTGAAGAAGAAAGAGCAAATGTTGGGAGATGACACTCGTTTTACTGTTGCATTCTTATTCTTTGTGTTCTTCTTTTATGATTTTTAAGACTAGGGAGTAGCAGGTTACTCTTAATCTAAGCATACTTCTAGGTTGTGGAAAGAGGAAGGTCCTGCTTTTGTACACTCCCAGTAGGTCAGAAGTTCATGTAATACAAAAGATCTAGTCTCTTTCCCAAACTGTTGGGGTGCAGCTCCACCACTGCCTTGAGCTGAGCTAAGCCTGTGCCACTCCAGAAGGAAGGATCTCATTCTCTCCTTTGGGCTGTTACCAGTGCTCATGTGGTTAGTTGGATCAGAAGATTGATCTCCAGGGAAAAAAATACCCATGTCTCCCCTTTACAGTTGGAGCAGGTTTAGCAGAGGGAGGCAGAGTCATTTCTTGCAAGTCACACAATAAATCAATGGCAGAGCTGGAAGCAAGGGCTTGGTATCGTGACTTTTGTTGCTGCTATCTAAAAAGTAGGATCATGTGGCTCCATTTTTTTTTGTTCTGAGAGCTAAATTTTGGGCCCACTCACTCAGAGCATATTTCAATCCCACTGGTTGTGTGGATTTAAACTGGTGAAACTGGAGATTGTGATCTGCTTATGTGCCTTTCTTTTGTTTTTCATGTGTTTCTGGTCAGCACCATGTGCTGTGCATGTCAGAGATGTTCCTCCCGGGAGCAGAATAAGTTGGAGCAATTTTGTGCAGCATATTTCTTTGACAGCTTCTTTGCCACAATAAATCGTTGTGTTTAATTTATCCTTTGCAATGTGAATTTTCCCTGCTCAGTTTATACTTACCTCTGAGGAAAAAAAAAAATCACAGGTAGAGGAGAGGAATAAATGGCAGATGGGTTCAGCCTTGTTGTTGGCAATTAGGGACTGTGTGGGTATCTCGAGCCTGTTGCTGCCAGTGTTTGTTTTAATGCCGCCAATTCATCACTGTTGTGTTGGGAATTTTTGGCTATTCATCTCAGAGATAGCCATAAAGAGTTATTGTGAAGGGCACATCCTAGCCAGCCTTACAGATTCCTTATTCCCAAGCAGAGAAGAGGGATTTGTTTTAATAAAAGAGTGCTTTGTTCCTGGTTTCTGCAGAGGGAATTTTGAAAGACTGTTTGCTTTAGTGCTCTGAACAACTCCTTCCGTTGTCTGGGCTGCTCTCCAGTGCTTGTGCTAATTCATAACGGAAAATAATGCTGAGAATGAGGTGGTTGTTGAAGGAATAAAAATAAAAAGGTTCACCCTCCTTCTTCACTGGAACAAGTTCAGTGCTTCTTTGGGCATCTTGTGTGCATAAGCAAGTTTCACTGTCCCATCATCTTTTGGAGGAGACTCCTGTAGAAGGCACTGAGGACCAGCCAGACACAAGGCCGCTCTCCTTGTGCATTAGGAGAATTGTCTTGGCCATAAACAACCAAGATAGACTTTAGTTCTAGAAAAGGTGGTTTCAGGAAGCACACAATTACACACTGCAGTTTTCTTAACCATGGAGCTTTCCTTTTAAAGGTCATTTTGAGAAGATTTTACTTTTTCCCTATAAAATGTCAATAATTCTCTTTAAAACAACCATATGGCTTTGGCTTTTAACCTTGTTCTGAGGTGAATGGAAGATGTGGGGAGAACTGGAATTCACTGTTTGTAAATAACATGTGATGGGCTACATTAATCACCATGGTTATAATTCTGCTTCTTTATGATTACTCTTTTTTCTCCCCAAGACATTGCGATGACAAATAGTACATGAAATTCATCTGGTGGGTGGAAAACAGGGTTGGAAGAGAATTCTTTCCAAAGGTATTTGTAATAGTCTCAAATAAAACAGAGGAGGAGGAGCTGTGTCCTGGGTTAAGCTGAGACAGAGTTAACTTTCTTCATAATAGCTAGCAAGAGGCTGTGTTTTGGATTTGTGCTCAGAAGAAAGCTGATAAAAAGTGATGCTTATGTGGCTGCCAAGGTCTTTCAGCTTCTCTGGCTGTCTGCAGACTGGAGAAGCTGGGAGGGAGCACAGCCCCAGTTACTAGCCCAGGATTTGATCTTAGGTTCGGGATTGAGACCCAAAGTGGCCAATAATCTGTTCCATACCATACACGTCGTGCCCAGTATATAGGTGAGGACCTTCCAGAAGATTGTCCCTTTTGGTTCTGGATCTCTTTTGCTCCGGGTCATCTTGCTCCAGGTGGTCACTCTCCCAGGGCCTTCCCGACCCCCACCCCGGTCAGCGCTCGGTCTGGGACGCTCGGACTGTTCTCTCTGTTCCGTGAGTGCAGTTTCGGGACTCTCCCTGCTCTGGGATCTGGGAACAGGCTGAGCCTTGGTCATTGGGTGGGGGGGCAGTATCACTGTGTATCATTTGTATATTTGTATATAGTATTATTTTCAATATTATTGTAGTTTAGTTATTAATTTGTTCTTATCTCAACCCACATGTCCTTTTTTCCCTTTACCCCTTTAATTCTCTCCCCTGTCCTTGGGTGGGGGGGGAGGATTAAGTGAGTGGGGGTGTGGTTTGGCCCCCAGCCAAGGGCAAACCCATCACAAGCTGGTAAGGGAAGCCTATGGGATATGTGTCAGGCCTGAAGAGGCAGACTCAGCAGGTTGTAAACTTCAGCTCAGAAGTAGCAGTAGCTCGGTTTTCTCTGAAAGAATTTCATGTTGATATTTTAAGAGTGTTGGAGCTGATACTTGAGCTTTGGTTTATTTCCCTGAGGATTTGTGTAGGTTTCTGTCTAAGCTGAGGTCAGTATCTACATTTTCCTTCACCTCTAGAATTTAAGTGAGAGAGCTCCGTTTGCAGTTATATTTTGTTAGTTTCCATGGCCTCTTGCTCTGATGTGCACAAGAGAGAAGAGATTGTTACTTCTTCCTTTTTTTTTTTTCTCTTTCTCTCTACAGCTCGCCTACTTTGTCATTTCATTGTAAGTTATTCTCTGGTGTCTGCAGATCATTCTATTACAGGTAATTGGTTACCTTAAGTAGTATCTGATTTGGCAGGTTGAACATAGAAGTGATTGATCAAGTACTCTTTCAAAGCATGTTACAGTTGCATCCTCACTACATCATGGGGGAAAAATATTCCTGGTGAGGCCTGTCACATTGATAGTTTCTTCCTTCTTCCTGTATTTCTGTCTGATGCTTGCTGTGCAGTTTGCACAGCTGTAGTTCAGGCTCTGATCCTGTCATTTGTGAGACACTGCATTTCTGATTTTGCTACAGATTTTCTCTTTTCAAAAGCAGCATTTTGCTCAGTTCAGGTATCACCGTTTGAATTTAGGCCATTTTTACGTATGGGATTTTTCCTGTTTTTGGCCATCTGTGACAAACCACAGGCTCAACCAAGCTAGTACTAGCCCTTAGCTTTGACAAGGATGGGCTGCTTCTGCATCTGTTTCAAACTACTTCAGCTTCAGGAACAGAACAAAGATTCAGTGGCACAGAAAGTCACGTTGCCTGTTCCCTTGGAGGCTATAACCAAGGCAGGTCATGAGCAGGTCCCTTGCAACAGAGGACTGAAAATTAGACCACACTACCCTAAATGTGGGAAGTATTCATGTAAGTATGGTCTTTATAAGTATGCATAACCACATCTTGGGAGAGTTGTTACGAGAGGTTTGTCATCTGTTCTGGCTATAGTGGGCATTCCCATCTCCTGAGGCTTGAGGCAAAGGTTGACTTCTAATTAAAGAGAAGGTCCAAATCTAATCATAGTATTCCAACCACAAACAATGATTGCTTTGTTAATCTCTCTTTTGATCTACAACTTAATATCTAGTTCAAGCAAAAGAAGTACATCAGTAATCTTACATTAAGCAATGTTTTTACTTGGAATAAATGCATAGTGGAAAGAAATAGCTTTGATGTTACTATTATAATTCTTCTATTCCGTGTTGTCTGGACTTTTGCTTCCCCATCCCCTCACACAGTGGCATCTAGTATTAATGCAGTATTAGCTTAAACCATCCTGATATAATTTCATTATCAGACCCCTTCAGGAAGTTTCCATTCTCTCCCAAGAAAAGAGTTTCTTTTGCGCAACTGCTTTTAAGACTATGGTGTTGTTTTATTACCTTGTTTACACTGCCGCTTCTAAAATACTAGCTCTGTGAATAGCTAAAAGCATGTAGAGCTCCTGCCAGGTGAAGGTTGGGCAGCTGGGAAGGAAGAGGACAGTAGCATGGAAAAAGTACAGTAATGACAGCTGCAGGAGAGGCTTTCTCACCACACCTTACTGGTCTGTAGGACAAAAGATTATTTGCATTACTGCCTGATCTGTCTGCTTCCTTCTGAAGCTGTTGACAAGGAAGTGTGTTCTGTTAAATGAACATTTTACAGTGTGAACAGACTATCAATGCTTTCTGTTAATAACAGCATTTTTTTCCACCTTGGACAGATCTGAAGTAACGACACAGTTCTCTGTATTTCCTTTAATTACTGTTCCCATACAGTCTTTTGTAGGTTTTTTTAATTGTCTGTTAGTATTTGAATAGACAAAATGTGCTTTTTAGTGTGGTAACTGCCTTGCTGCAGGTGCTAAACAGGTTTTACTTAGTGTAATACAGATGTATTTGAATGGTGATACAAAACAAAATCATTAGGGTTCTTGGATTATGTAAAATAAAAATTGCCAAGATCATTTTCACGTTAAAAAAAAAAATCAGGATTTTCATATGTCTTTAAAAAGTTAACAGCCCAAGATTTGTCCTTTTATCTTAAGATTTAACTTATTAGTACAACTGAAGTAACTGGAAAAAATGGCAAAGCTTTCAGACAGGCAGCCTCCTTCCATCCTGAAAGACAACTAAGGGTGTAAAAATGGCTTTTGTGGAACAGACCAAAACTCCACCTATTCCAGTATTCTTATTCCATCTTTTCTTATGTGTGAAGTAGAAGCTTAAGGAAGACCATAAGGAAAAACAAGTGTGCATTGGAAGGTATCCATGCATTCTGTCAGCATCCAGATTTGTGTGGCCCAGGGCCTCTGAGAGAGGTGATGCTTTGTATTTAATAGACCTCAGTGGGGTTTTTTTCGGGTTTTTTTGAATTCATATACACTTTAACACCCACAGTGTTTTGTGGCAAGCAATGCCACAGCTTAACCTCATGCTGCATGCTGAAAAGTCTCTTTGACTCTTTTGAGCTAGTCTGCTAGTTTTATATGATGCTTTCTATGTTCTGTAGCGTAGGAGACTGAGATGTCATTCCCTATAGCTTTGCTGCTTCTTGATAGAGCTAAAATGCTCTTGTTATGGGTTTAAATAGTTCATGTTAATCAATTAGTCAGTCTTAAGGGAAAAATCATTATTACTTTTGGGAGGCCCAGAGGCGTGTTAGCAAGGGGAGAAGGGGATAAGGTTGTTGTCTGACATGAGAAGAAGGACAGGAACGACATACTGTGTTTGGAGTTCAGGGCATCGCTGAGGCTGGAGGTTAGAGAAATTCCCTCTTGTGTTATCTGAATCCAGAGCCTTTAAGCTGCAGTGGAGATTTTTTTTTTTTTTTAATATTATTTTCTAAGCCTGTCTTTGTAAAGATTTGGGATCAAGAGTCAGAGGTCAGGGATGAAGTGGTTGTTATGAGAGATGGGCAACCCCACTTGTCCCTGTTTTTTCTGTTCTTTCAGTCACCTGAGTAAGCTGAACCTGATACTTTGTGGCTCTTAATTTCCTCTGCCTAATTTACCTAATGGCCTATGATGCATTGATTGAAGCATATGGAGGAGCATATGAAAGAGCTATGTGTTTTGGGGGTTCTTATAGGCTAGGGAGGGGCATTGATTTCCATGGGTGTTAAATGTTTTGGAAGGTATTTCTTACGACTGTTGCTCCAGAAGGGTCCGGTTCAATCTGTTCTACAAGGTTGGTTGTTTCTGAAGCTAAATGTAGCTGAGTGGGGAAAGGTGATGATAGTCATTATTTCTTCCAAGCTATAACCATCCATTAGAGGCTGAAGTATTTACTGATTTGCCATATAATTTGAGGTCCATGATGTCGAAAGACAGACAAGGTATTTGATTGAGGGTGGAGGAAGTTCTTCTTGTCTTGTAGTATGATTTAGTGGTGACATGCTCGAAGATGAGATCTGTTTCACTGGAGGAGTGTCCCCAGGGGGTAAAGGCCTTCTCTTGGTTGTTGAGGTAGGTATTTTGAGTGCTCTTACAGCAAATTCAGCGCTGTGCCCACCTATCAGGGTTTTGCAGTGTGTTTGGGATAGATGCAGGTTTTGAAGGTGTAGGTGTGATTTTAAAAATCTGTTTGATTCTGATAGCTGACACTTCTGTTTCACCCTTGAAAAAGATTTTGGGTATCTAAAAACTTGGCTGTTTTTCCCCAAATTGGACTAACAAATATATTGCCTTTACATATACATTATACCTTACCTTATATCCTTGTAGAATCAGAGTTAGAAGGTTTGAAAAATATTATTTGGTGTGTATCTTTTGGGAATGGTTGACCTTAATCTCAGAGTTGCTGGATCTTTATGAACGAATAAAATGGACTGCAGTTTAAGGTTATATTTAAACTTGGAGATAAACATTGTGGATCTGCAGATGTAGAATGTATGGTTTGTTATGTAGTGCAAGTTTCTGAGGAATCATTTTCTGTATTTTGTAACCACAAGCCCTGCAATACCTGTGGTATAGAAGAAAAGGAAGTGCTCCTTCAGTGTTTTTGGAGGAAGGGCGAGGGAAGAGTGTGTAGGCAAACGTGCAGTTTCTCTGACTGAGCTGCATGCAGGGCACTTTCTGGAAAGACAGGTCTGGTGGAGGGTGTGGTTATTTTACAATTTCTGTGCACTGTGCATTCTGTAAGGGCCACTTTACAAGTTCATGGACCTCACGTACTGTAGGGTGTAACTGAGTGAGTCAACAGTCCATTGGAACAAGTTGTGAGCACACATTAAGATAGTTTTACTTTAGTGAGGCTTTAACATGGGAGGGTTGAAAATGAGTGTTTCTGCTGCTTGTTAAATGATTTATTTTATTTATAAATATAAATGGCCAGTTTGAAGCCAGTATATCTCTTTACATGGATGACCTTGTTATATTCTTACACACATTTTTTGGCTGCTGGTTCACATTTACAATGTAGAAGGGTTTTTGTTTCTTGTTTAAGTGCTGAGTTAAGGCTTCACTGTATTTGATGCATATGTGTTAATACGTCTGTTTTATAGACTGTCTCTTCACAACCAATGTCTCTGCTCTCAACATACATCTGTAATTAATATAATGAGGAGATTCCTTTTGTTTCCTCACTCATCTAAAGCTTAAACTCCAGGACACTTGTGCTGCTTGTTTTACTCGGATGGCCTATGAAGAAATTGAATTAGGCTAAAGAAGCATGGAAATCCGAGAGGATGGGACTTGTCAAAGAGCTCAGCATTGGCCATTGTCGTACTTTGAAATTCCCAAAGATGCTCATCTGACTTTTTGGCATTGAGGTCACACCAGCATCAAACACTTCTTGCAATCCCCCTTCTGTGGCTGCAGTTGAACTTTACATTTTGGGTGCTTCTCAAAAGGCTGCCTTTTATATTACAGAGCTGGAGTCGTGTGCTGTTCATCTCTGACTAGGGAGGATCTAAATACTATCTTAACTGCTGAGTATAGAAGCTATTTGGTACCCTCCCTTGGAAGTTAGACTCAATTATCCATTTGCTGGAGGCCTTAAGATGCCTCAGGATTCCCCAGGAACATGCACTAGTTTTGTCCTCAAAGGATGTTGTGGTGGGTTAGCCCTTGGC
>NW_010144102.1:0-1502 GCF_000699245.1 Pterocles gutturalis
CCGAGCCAAGGGCTAACCCACCACACTCTTTTAACAACATTCTAGCAAAGAAGTGATTATATAGGCATAAAGTTGCACAAATATGTTTTCAAAAGTGATGGAAATCTACTTGCATACCTCAACAAATGAGTTACATCAATTATTGGCATCTAAAATACCTTCTTAATTAATTTTTTTTTTTTTTAAATAAAGGTATTTTAAATCTAGAAGGCTAAAACTTCCTTTCCTGCCTTCTTTATTTCACCCATCAGGTTTCTTTTTTTGTGGCATAATTACTCGTTCAGCAAGCACATCTATGATACTTTTAAAGTTAGGTTGAAAAAAAACCTGCTAAAATAAAAGTCAGTATATAAACAGTACCGCACAGAAAGTGTTGAGAGTTGAATGACTGACTTCCAACAGGTTTTCTAGCACACACCTCTGATTCCATCTTCCTAGATGTCGTATTAGTTCAAAACACTTGTCAAATTTGTTTGTGTATATTCCAGTGATTACTGCTTAACCACAGAATTGCAGTGTTGCTTGGTGGTGTTAAAAGAGGTTGTTCTGAGTTTTTTTGGTTTTTGTTGTTATTGAACAGCTACCTGTCAAAATTCACTAGAAGCCAACCCAAAATGCAGTATCCTTCCTTTCTTCATATGCCTGCCTCTAAAGTTTAAATAAAGTGAATTGTTGTAAAGAAGCTCTGCCATAAATTACAACTGACAGTGGAAGTGATTAAGGCAGATAGTCTGATTGTATGCATTAATCTCTACAACTTTGCACAAGTCTAATTTAATTACCCGCAGGTGTACATTTCTTTTTAATTTTGTCAGTAATCAGTTGCACTGTGTGCTATTGCTTGCAAAATGTTCAACCCAGCTAGGTTCATGGACAAATCAGACAGTGAACAGCAAAAGATGTCGTGGTTTATAAATCCATGGGAACAGTTTTTGCTAAACACCTGGTGGGCTGAGGCAGGGACAGGGAGGGTTTCATTCACCACTTAGGGTCACGGGCAAGAAACCGACACGACTTGAGAAGAACAAGAAAACAACTGAATTTATTAACTGTTTACAACAAGAAGCAAGATACTGAGAGAGAGAAAACCACATCTTAAAAAGGCACTTCTCCCCCACCCCTCTCTTATTCCCAGGGCCCAAAGGCTTTGTTCTGTACCTTCTCCCTGCCCCTGACGGCGCAGGGGGGCAGGGAGTGGGGGGTGCAGTCAGTTTGCCTCTCCTTCTTCCTCAGGGGAGGGCTCCTCACAGTCTTTCCCAGCTGCAACATGGGGTCCCTTCTCACAGGAGAGTCCTTCTCAGAAACTGCTCTGGCGTGAATCCTTTTCCAAATGGGGCCACAGTCCCCTAATAACTGGCCGGCTCTGGCCTGGACTTCTAGTTCCAATGTGGGGTCCTCCACGGCTGCATCTTCCTTCAGCTGCAGGGGAACTGCTGAGAGCATTCCCTTCCGTAACTCCAACCGAGTGTCTGCATGGCTGTCTCCCTCAACATATTGCTCCT
>NW_010144102.1:1790-2554 GCF_000699245.1 Pterocles gutturalis
TGGTCTTCTTTCCCGCACTGCCGCTCCTGGTTACTAAACACTTGGAGTTGGGGGAGTGGGGGTGAACCCTTATCAGTCACTTACAGGAGCAAGCCACCACTGTTATCCTTCCTTGCCTCCAGAGCAGACTGGGAGCTAGGGGAAACTTTTTTTTTTTGCAGCTACTTACAGGAACCATTACTGTGACCCCTCCCTGCTACCAGACAAACCCCCACAAAACCATAACAAAAGTATAGAACATTAAGTGCCATAGCCCTCCCTCAAGTGCACACTAGTACATTTAAGTCAACATGTGAAAAAAAGACTATTTATTTTATCATAAGGAATTGTCAAATATCCTAATTGAGACTAGTCAACTAGCCCAGGAAAAGCAGTTGAGAAGGCTTAATCCTTTTCTGCTGTGGAAGCAGCTGCCATTGTTACTCTGCTCAGGTGTAATGAGCCACTCAGATTTATTTCTTTTAACCAACTTTATGTCACAGTTTGGACCTGGGTATTTGTTGTCTCAATGACAATGTTGTCTCTTCCTCACAATCAAGTGAACATGAAAACTGATGTTAATTTTAATAGACTGAGATCAGAACCCTGATTTTCTGCATACCCATCATTTTAGGTCCCATATACAAATTACGCACATTCTCTCAAAGTTTCTTTGTAACCCAGATGAGGCACTTCCAGAATTTTTGTGTAACTAGCAGAATTGTCAGTTCCAGAACCCTAATGCATTTGTAGCCAGCAATACTGTCTTGGTGTCAGGACCACCA
>NW_010144103.1:0-800 GCF_000699245.1 Pterocles gutturalis
ATGTAGTTTTGTGCATTGTGTAAATTTATATTTAGATAAAGCATCTCGTAGTAATTCTGACATACACAAATTGTGGGATCATACCCTTTGTTAGGAGTTAAACATCTGGCTTTAAACATAATAATGTGATACACCACTTCAGTAGCCCATTAAAAGACTGGTAAAGCACACAAGTAAGAGACACCATAATCTAGAATGATTGAAGAGGTTGTTGTCAGAGTTATTTGAAAAATCAGGGATTGATAAATAATTTTAAATGAAATGGAGCCAGGGAAGTTAAGTAAACATAGAATGTGCTAGTCTTTTCTGATGTTACGATTATGTATGTGGTGGTGTAAAATCGGAGGCCAGTGACTGGTGGATGTTAGTCAGTGAAGAGCAGCTGAAATTGATGAAATAGCTGTGACTTGAATGAACTGATGGTCACAATTTAACAAGCTGCTGCTATGGTGAGATTGTGTGTTGATGTAGTTACAGGTTAGAAAATATGAAATTTAAGTGGATTGGATAAACTCTAACTTTTTGTTTATGCTTTAGCATATTTTTTCTTTTTTCCTTTTTTTTTTAAGATAATTATGGCATACATCATGATGTTTAACCTTTGGACTTGAATTTGCTAGTGTGTTCATTTGTGTACTCCCGTTGATTTCAGTTCACTAGTTTTGTCAGTTAAGGTTATGAAATGAATATCTCTGGGACCTTGATCCAGGGTGGGATTGTCCAGTGCTCTGAATTGTAGGGCTCATTGCAATGTTCAGTTTTGTTATGGTGAAATAAATAAGGAAGTTGTTCTCCAGAGT
>NW_010144103.1:841-2714 GCF_000699245.1 Pterocles gutturalis
TGCAGCAATGGACCTCTTTATTTTACTTTTAATGACTACTGTTTGTGCATCACGTTCCCATGGTTTCTGTACCCTTCATTGTTATTTTATCTCTTTCTGAGTAGATCAGAGCTTCAGCAGCCTCCTGCAACTTCGTTACTGTTCTTATGTCAAAATACAGATTTATAGAAACTGATGCTTGACCCTGATGTCCTGTTTAAAGGAGGACCTGTGAAGAAAGATAGGTCACCATGACAATAGAGGTCTGTGCTTCCTTAGTTATAGTCCATTTCTGTTACAAGTTCAATGTTTGTAACTAGATTTTCAAAGCAAGTAGTATTCTGGAGATGAATGACTTTAGAAATAAGGTTGTCTCCTGATTTTTCAAGTGTTCTTTTTCTAAGCTTATACAGGTCACATACTATTGAGAACAAGCCTTCAAGTGTTCTTTTTCTAAGATTTATACAGGTCACATACTATTGAGAACAAGTGTTTTCTGGTGAGGAGGATCTGTGGAAGATACTTTGAGAGGAGATTGGATTAGACTGTAACAGCTGTGACATCTCATTGTTTGGTAGTGTCATAAGCTGGAAGAAGATTAACAGTCAAAGCATGAAGGATTTTTTGTCCTCTTGATAAAAGAAAGCTTCCTTCGATCTTCTCTTAAAAGTCTACTTTCTGTAGTTAAAAAACAAAAACCAAAACCACACTGTTTTTATAGACAGATAATTGGTCTTTTTAATATGGAAGTTTTTCAGTTATTGTACTGATCGTCTGAAGTATTAAGGCACTGACAGAACCTTGGACATTGTCATGGGTGCCCAGTCTTGTTGGCAGAGCTGGGATTAGGATTCAGGAGTTCAAGTCTTGCATGCCATGCTGGTGCTCAGTCTGCTTGGCATATTTTTACCTCATGGTTACGGAGTAAATAATTCAAGACAGGATTTAATTTAGATGCCTAGATACCATGTCCAAGACAAAGTAGGTTTTTGGGGAGGTTGTGTGGTGTGTGGTGTTTTTTTTTTCGTTTTTTTTTTTTTTTTTTTTTTTTTTTTTTATGCAAAGCCAGGGAAACAAAGAGGGCAGCCTCTTACCCCTTTCAGGAATATTAGGCTTTTGGTACCCCCGGTTACCTGTTGTGGATGGATAAGTTAACAGTTGTGTAACCTCTTGTGCCTGTACCAAGACCTATAAATCTGTCCAGTGTTTTGTGTTAAGAAATAACTTAAAGTTTTACCCTTGTGTCCTATTTTTAATTCCTTGCTTAGTTTGACAGCTGATTCTTTTTGTTCTTTTGATGTACCAGCAGTCAGTTGCGCTCCCCTGGGAGCACTTGGGAAGAATTTTGGGGTTTTGTGCCAGGACGATTCATATTCAGGCTAAAATGACTATGAAGGCTGCCTGGCCAGAGACGATTTCTTACAGTAGAAGCAAGTTGAATTAATAGATGGCAGCAATAATAGGATAGAGACGGCTTGTTTATGAACAGAGTATTTTAGTGAGCAAATGCCAGCTGTGCGCGGCTCGGGGTGGCACACATCCAGCTGGGAGGTTGCGTGCTTGTGCTGTCCCAGGGAGCCAAGCACCCCAGTCTGATTGCCTTTGACTCTTCTCCTCTTTCCAGGAAGACTAGCATTTTTCACTATAGGATAAAACGTTTTTTGTGTGGCGAAGGACAGAGGAGCAAGAAGCAAAGCCACATGGAACCGATCAGCACGTAAGCGTAAGCAAGCGGCTGCAGCCTGCAGTAGTGGGGGCACGTGAGTAAAGGCATCCTGTTTAACTCTTCTCGCCTGACTCCGTGTCAGGGGATTATTGGGTCAAGCAGTCCAGGACCAAAATTTGAAATACATCGAGAGTGATTTTTATCTTGGGGAATGGACTTTTTTTTTTT
>NW_010144104.1:0-1111 GCF_000699245.1 Pterocles gutturalis
AGGGAGGCCACGGCAATCCCAGCCCCACGGTTTCAGAGCCGCTGCCAGCAGCAGCAGAGGGCCGGAGGAAGGAGATGCTGCTTTCGTGTGTCCAGCCCACCTGCCTCCTCGGGAGATGAACATGAGGCTGCCAGGCCGCGTCTCTTGCTCCAGGCTCAACTGCTTTGTAAGTGCTGCTTTTTTGCCCCATCCTCTCCTCCATGCAAGCGGGGCTGTAAGCCGGATTCTCTCTCCAGCTCCCGTGCTGAGTCGGCTGCCCCAGATCAGGCCTGTCCTTGAGGCCGGGCTGCCTGCCGATCCTCCTGCCCTGGATCTGCCCGGCCTGGCGTGCTGCCCCCCTGCAAAGGGGAATCCCCTTCTCCTCCCTCCCACGTGCTGCCGGGGGACACCGCCGCCCCACCGCGGCCCCTGTGGCTGCTGTGTTGCTGGCCTGGGGCACAGCAGCACCCAGCATCACGGGCTGAGCTGGCCAGAAGGCCCTGGCTAGTGTGCCGTGCCACACAGGCTCCGACCGGTCCTTGCCTGGAGCTGGAAAATTACCGTGTGAGAGCAGCTGACCCCAGGGGAGCTCTGTGCTCCTGCCATGGCTGCGGCGTGCAAGGCAGGGGTGTGCAAGATCCCCTTCTGTGCTGATACTGCCAGGATGGTGGTTTAGTGGGAGGGGGTGCTGAGCTCTGCATCTTTTATACCTCCAGTGAAAGGAGTTTTCTTACTGAGGGGATATCTGATGCCTCTTCCTGTAGAAAGCCCCCCTCCGAGAAGGACTCGTGACCAAATGGACTCCGAGGGCTTTAGAAGATTGCTGGCTTGTGAAGAGAGCGGGGTCTTGAGCCCCTCCACCCTGCTGATAGCCTGGGACAGAGCTGTGGCAGGAGGAGATGCTCAGCCTCCCGCCCGGCCCGTGCTGCAGGCGAGGAGGGACTCAAGGACACCCAGGCCAGTGGAGAGCTCGGGCTGCCCTGTTGCAGTTCCTGCTGCACACTGGGATTTCGTTGTGAGCTGCAAAGTGGTGATGGGAGAGGATCTCTGCTCCCCAGCTGCCACGTGGGCATGCAGGCACACACCTTTCCTTTGTGCTCTCCTGGGCTAGGGCTTTGGTGTTGGAGCGAGC
>NW_010144104.1:1142-33147 GCF_000699245.1 Pterocles gutturalis
GGGCCCCCGGGCCCCCTGTGGCCCCCAGTAACCAGCAGCTGCTGGGGCGGGTTCTGTGCCCCATGCCCCTTGCAGCCCCATGCAGGGTCCCAGTGAGGAGAAGCAGTGCCTTTGCCTCCAGCTGGGATGGATGCTGAGTTTGATGCCAGCTATGAGCAGCGTGTGCACAGGTACCTCTGGACCCGGGGAGGGGACGGGCTGTTTGGGGTCTGGCTGCTCCAGCCCGAGGTCCAGGGAGCATTTCAGGCCAGGCTGTATGTGTGGGCACTGAGGCTTGAGTGGCTGTTGGCAACATAAGGGGATTCAGCATCATTGTAAATCTAGCTGAGCCAAAAGGGTTGCGTTCTTGTTTCTTCACATTGAAACTCAGGGTTCTGAATTGGATGACTTACCCAGAAAGTTATTTAATTTTAAAATATTATTTAATGCTTGCAGAACAGAGTGTTTCCTTAATGAATGCTGGAGCCTGGAGGAGCTACAGTTAGAGAGCAAGAGGCATTCTGAAAAAAATGTTCCTACACCAAATACATGTGGAATTAACACTGTCCTGGGCTCCCAGCAGCAAGCATCCTCAGCCAGCATCTGGGTGCTGCTTGTTTGTACAGCAGGCTGGTGGTTGGGCAGAGTACAGGGTGAGGGCTGATGAAAATTGGGACAGAGAGTTCATGAGTGACTGAAGATTGGCAGATCCCTAACTGAGATGCTCTCTCCGCCCTTCCTGGTGTGTCCAGGCTCTGTGTGTCCTCTGAGATCACTTCTCTGAGGCCTCTACAGACTTGCCAGGGTGTCCGTCAGAGCAGGTCAGACATGCTCAGCTGCCCTGGGGACAAGTGCCCTGCCTGGGTGCTGTCACCAGCCAGTGGCATGCTGTGAACTGGGTGCACTTAGATGCAGTTGTTAGAGGGTTACATTTCCCACTGGCGTATTCTCTTCAAAAACCTTCAAACTCTTCCCAGGTTTCTCTGGGCTAAGAGTGAAAATGAAAACTCCCAAAAGAAAGTAGTCCTTATGAAGGTGAGGGGAGGAAGAGCAGGTCGAAGCAGGACTGTAGATGGAAACCCTCTGTGTGACGGGCTTTCTGCTGCGGTGCCATAGTGAAGGTACTGGGGTAACATTTGACATGACAAATTACTGTCACAGCAGTCCGAGATCCTGTGCGTGGTTAAGGGGTAGCTGCTTGGCTTTCGAAATACCACACAGCTGGAAGAGACGGGACTTGAAGACCTGCTTCAGCCTTTCCCTGTGCTGTGGGTGTTCTGCAGCAGCCAGAGGAGCTGCTGGAGTCTGGAGGCAGGGCAGGCATTTCCATGCCCCGGTCCAGGGGATCCCCAGGTTATTGGGGTCCTAAGAGTAATCAGCAGCTTTGATTTTGGACTTTTCATAATGTGTGCTGGCTGGGGCCTGTCTCAGTGTATGTTTTTCTTTGCTGTGCAGGGTGAGGAGGGCCCTCCCAGTTTGGAGTATATCCAGGCCAAGGACTTGTTCCCCCCGAAAGAGCTCGTGAAGGAGGAAGAGTCATTGCAGGTAAGGAAGGAAGAAAACAGAAACAGCTTTGGGATGTGGCAGGCTCGACTCTGGTAGTGTGAAACCTGAGAGCAGTTCTCCAGCCCAGGACGTGTTCTGGAGGCCGCGGGCTGGCTGGTGCTGTAGGTCACATTCGGAGTGGCGGTTCCTTCCGCATGCATGGAGGCTGCTGACGACAGCTCTGTGCGCCCTGGCCCTGCCTTCCCAGCCCTGCTGCGATGCTGTGATTTGTACAGCGTCGCATCTGCCGCTTGCAGACACGGCTGGAGCATGATGCAACACAGAGCCGGACTGGGTATTCCCTGTCCTCCGCCTGTGCTGGCAGGGAGGAGCTGTGCCGCTGCCTGTGTGGCTCTCTGCAGCAGGTAGGTGCTCAGTGGGACAGGTGGAATATTGGGGCTGGGCTGTGCTCTCTGCAAGCCGGTGCGTGCAGTTGCAGTGGCTGATCTGGCCCCTAATGTGTGTTGCTCCTGGCATTTTCCTGCTGCAGAGCTGTTGGAAAGAGAAATCTCCATATCGTGCCAGCCTCCTGCTGCAAAAGGCCCTTGAGAGAGACCCAGGTGCTATTGCTGCTGTGCAGCAAGGGTGGTATTCTGAACGGTGGGAGCCAAAGCCACCTGGTGTTTGTTGCTTCCTTTAATGTAGTCCACTGCCACCTTGTCCCAGTGCTTGTCATCCTCCTCCTATGGCTGGAGCCAGGCTCATGTTGTACATTCTCACTGCTGCTGCAGTAGGTAAGTTAGCTCTGTGATTGGCATTGTATGGGAAACGGTGCTGACTAAAAGTAAGGACCGAAATGTGGCAACCGGAGGATTGACTTGAAGGAGCAAATGCAAGCTGAGGAGGTGCACAGGGTCAAGGTCGCAGGTTTGAAGCTTGTGGGAGTTGAAGCTGCTGAGACAACTCCGAGCTGAGAGTACCTGGAGAAGCGCAGAATCTGCTTTAGTCTTCTGCGTGGAGGACCGTAAAGTTCACTCCTCCCACAGGGTAATCTGTATTCAATAAGTTGTTATTCTCTTAATGTACAGTGAAGTCTAAAAGGATGCTGTCGGCTTGATGACAAGCTGCATTCAGGCACCTGTCAGTTTATTCTAGGATTTCCCTCTGTCAGTTCTTGCAGTTTTACCATCCTGTTTCTGGTCTGTCTACCTTCTGGTGCTGTGTGGAAGAGCCACGTAAGCAGAAGAAACACACGCCAGCTAAAGCCAGCTCTGGCGAGCGTGCATAAGTAAACTGCAGAAACAAAGACAGTGTATTCTCTTAAAGAATTAACATTTCTAAACAGTATTCAGCCAGATGCCAGGCAAAGGTGGTTGTTTTTGTACAAGTAACTTCAGAAGGGAGAAGTTTTTAGTACAATGGGCACTTGCACGTGAAGTCTGAAATCCAGGAAAAGCAGTTTTTAGGCAGCATATACCCAAGCCATAGAAACAACTTAGAAATGAAGACAAGGTGGTCTGACTTGTACTAATTACAGTGTAATGAATTGTTTCAACAAATGCCTGGCAAGTAAAGGACTCTGGCTGAAATGATAAATCTCCATGACATTTTTTGCATAATTTGTTACCAACATCACCTGGAATAGGGGGCATTGAGGGAGCAATGAGGAGTCTACAGAAAAAAAGTGAATTTAGGCTGTTCTGCCCCTGTTTTTTTTTAATGACAAGAAAAGTCAAACTTGGCTATCTGCCAGGATAACCTGTTTTAAAAATAGCTACGACATGTTTGGGCTGATAGGGAAAAACAGAAGGACACTTGATTATCTGAATTTTTTTTGTTAAAAAAATTTCTAGTGCAGGTAACTTCAATGAAGCTTCCTTAGTCATACAAATATACATATATAGAGATTCCCTCAGAGCCTTGTTAGCAGAAATTGGGCAAAACTTTGATTCGTTTACTTACCTGGATTGGTAGCAGTGAGTCTTGTAGCACTGTGTGGAGCCCCCTTCATTTAAGTGATGCGGCAGATGGGTATGTATGAACATATAGGATGCTCTGCCTTGGGGCAGAGGACTCCGGTGGCATCAGGCTGTGCAGCGCACTCCCTGCCTCCTGTCTGAGCTGTGCCTGAGGTTGGGTCCTTCATCAGGCCGCTTGCACCAGGGCTGCCTTTACCCTCCCCAGACAGCAGGGCCCATAAACCCCTCTGCCCCCATGCATCACCCTCGCTGCCAGGCACCCACGGTTGGTGTACGTAGTGTTTGTGATCGTTATCCATCAGGAGAAGCTCAGTGGCTCCTGAGGCATCCTTGGAAGAAGATCCACCCCGCGGGGCTGGGCAGTGGGTACCAGTGCTGTTTTGTGCTCTCGGTGCATGAAGAGCATGTTGCTGTGAATGATTTCAGGTGGAATGCGCTGCGGAGGCAGTAGAAAGAGTGGCTGTTGGTATTTATGGTGTGCAATGTATTCTGCATGTGTCTTGAACTAGCGATGTCTCCCTTCCAGGTCCCGTTCACTGTGTTGCAGGGCGAGGGAGTGGAGTATCTTGGCCACGCCAATGATGCTGTGATCGCTATCTCCAACTACCGGCTTCATATCAAGTTCAAGGATTCTGTGATCAATGTAAGTCTGGGTCTGCCTTTTCCTGCTACCTGAACCATAATCTCTCGCCGTATTTTGAGGGGGTGGGGGGCAGAAGCCATTTCTGTGCTCCGTGGCGTGGGAGCTGTGCCTCATGGAGGATGCCAAGCCCGGTGCTGTCTCTGGTTCCTGCTGGTCATGCAGTTGCTGTTTTGCTGCTGCATTTTGGGGTGTGTGGATGGGGTTTTCCTTTGGATAATAATTAGGTCTTTCCTTTGCTGTTCTCTTTAAATTCAAACATTGAACTTGGCGGCTTTAAGACTGTTAAAGTCTCTTGCAGGCCAGCTCTAGTGAGACTTCTCCTACCCAGAGACCAGCAACCAAGAGTCAGGCAGTGGGAGCCTGAGGCTTTCTCTCACTGTCTTAACTTGCCATCTTTTATTGTAGCTCTTGTTTTGCTTGGTTGCTCATCCAGACCTGTGCTGGTCTGGATGTGATTTAGTCAGTAGCTGGCCCCAGGGTGGGAGACTACCCAGGGACAGTGCAGAAGTCAGAATAGTAATTGTTGAAGGAGGCTCTATGCTGGGTCATGAAGCTTCATAAACCTCAGAGGAGGTTTGTAGTTTGAGCTAGAAGCTCGTGATTGTTGGTAGAGCCATGACGGTACATGATGGGCCTACAGGCGAGGCTGCTCTGTCTGCTGTGTTGTGTGGTGTGTCTTGTCATGCCCTACATCTGTCCCTCGCAGGTGCCTTTGAGGATGATGGAAAGTGTGGAGTGTCGGGATATGTTCCAGCTTCACATCGTCTGCAAGGATTCCAAAGTGATCAGGTATCTGTTTTGTCGCTGTATGATAGATGCCCCTGCAGGCCAGTTGCCATGATCTGTGCTGCTGTTGGAACTGAGCTGTTCATGGCCAAGGTTACTAAGACTCGGTACTTTATTCCTTCTCCTTGTTAAGTGGAGCAAAGCTCCCTGTCTGCGCTTCTTGGCTGGATGAACGTACCCACTGAGGGTGATTTGCGTTTGGATTTGCAGGTGCCATTTTTCCACCTTTAAGCAGTGCCAGGAGTGGCTAAAGAGGCTGACTCGAGCCATTGCCCGTCCTGCTAAGCCTGAGGACCTCTTTGCGTTTGCCTACCATGCCTGGTGCTTAGGAGTCTGTGTTGATGAGGAGGATCAACATGCACATCTCTGCCGTCCAGGTAGGCTCTTGGCCTGTCCCCTTCCTCCTCTTCTGTCCAGAAGCACTGCGATGCCATTGGAACTGTTGTTCATAAATTGGTGACTGGTTATGGCTTCAGCTCCGCTGTAGCCACAGCCCAAGCTCATTTTGCTGAGGGCCATCCTGTACCTGGCTTAGAGGTCCAGCTGCTGGCCAGGTGCAGCTGGATAACAAGCACAGTAAAAGGAATAATAGTAATAAGCGCAATAAGGAGCATTTGAGCCAGCAACACATAAGCAGCTTTTCCCTTTCTCCTTGTGAATGAAGAAGATATCCCATACTTTAGTACTCTTCATCGTGGTGATAGAGAGCTCGAGCAGTCTTGTCCCTGGATGGTGAAAAGCATCAGCTTTGAGGCAGCGTGGTTAATGAGAGTCCATCTGCATCTCTTCTCCCACACCTAGAAATGCCACGACACTCCCATGACCACGTCTGCGGAGATGTCTGGCCCATCCTTACACAAGCACAAATAAAATCTTTGAATTCATAAAGAGAAAACCAGAGCTGTGCTGGTGCCCTCGTGTGGATTGGGAGTTTCCCTTCTCTGGGAACACAAAGTTCACTTGCAGTTGCTTTGTCTTTAAATAGCTTCAGCATGAATAAAAGGGGATTAAAATGAGTGACAAACCTGGCTTTAGACTTAAAAATATGCTGGTATTAGAGGAGAGAAGCAGTAGCCTGAATGAAATGTCCGAACACTGGTTGGGATGGAGAAAGCGGGTTGAATAGTATGGTTGAAAGAGATACCAAAAAGAAGCTGATAGAGAAAAGGTAAACTATGTGTTCTTCCCCTGCCCCAAACACCAGCAATGAGGAAGTATTTGCTGTCTCTGCTTTAGGGAAAGCGTTATTCTCTAGGATAAATAAACTTACCTGTGGAAATTGTTGCTGCAGGATATGAATGAAGAGCTTTGCAGTATTTATTTATTAAAAACATTTGACACTCAAGTAACAAAGACATACAGGATTTGTAAGGCGAGGCTAAAACATGAGAGAGCAAACCCTGACTCAGCTGCCGAGAGAGCCCGCTGGAAGCAGGAACTGCCTGGGGTGGGTGCTCAGCCCTGCTGTGCTGTGGGGTTCCTGACATCCACTTTGGAAGACCTCTCTGTCAGAAGGGCAAAAGTGGATTAAATTAACCCCCCACTCTCTACATGGACATGAGAAGGCTATTTCCATGCCGCTCTGTGCCCTGAGACTGAGAGGTGATCTCACTTGACAAAATAAGCCGAGGAACCCCCATGAGGGACAAATCCTTTTGGCTTCTGAAGCAGGGTCCCTGCCATCCAGCTGTCCTGGAGTTTCTCTCCAGCCTGTGATAGTTGCTGTGGAGCTGCCACTAACATGTTTAGGTTTCATCAGCTCTGCTTAGCTGTCAGTAAATACCCGGTTCTCTGCTCTTCCAGGAGACCATGTGCGATACCGATTTGAGATGGAGCTGGTGAGGATGGGCTTCGACTTGCAGAACATCTGGCGTGTCTCTGACATCAACAACAATTACAAGTGAGTGTTTCACCACTGGGCTCTCCCCACTCTCCTCTCTCCTTACCTTCTTCCCTTTGCAGTCCCCACGCAGAGCAGTGGCTGAGTCAGACTCCAGCTAATCCTCCTTCCTGGCCTTGATAACCTTCAGGCCGATGAGCATATGAGCCAGATCCCCTTTCTTTCTGCCTTTCACATTGTGGAACTGAAGAAGGAATACAGCCCAGATGTCAGAGCTAGCAGCAATTGTAAATGCTGACTCGGGTAGTTCATAATGTGGTGGCCATGATTCATCCTTGAAGACATTCTGAAGTCTTGGAGGAACTGTCCATCATAGGGTTGCCTTTCTGGTCAGTCGTTCTCTCTAGAACGTTTGAAATTGAAAATACGAAGTTTATATAAAGTCAGGCTGCTCTCCAGCTCTGTTGAGAAGCTGGGGGTGATGGAGCGAGAGGCTTCTGACGGTGGCAGATGACTGAAGAAGAGGCAATGGCGTCAAGGTGCAGCTTGAGAGGTTCAGACTGGACATGTGAGGGAAAAAAAAAAATAATTCCCCAGGAGTGTGGTGTTGTGCTGGGGCAGATCCCAAAGAGGTGGGGGTTCTCCATTGTTGGAGTGTTTCCAGTCTCTCAGATGATGAAGGTCTTTCCCAACTGCAGGTCAGTGATTCCAGCCTGTCTTCTACTGGAGAAGAGCACAGGAGCTCTTGGAGAAGCGCTTCTGCATTCTTTGCAGCAGGTGGCATTCAGCCAGCAGGATTTTATTAAGCTTGGTCAGACATTTCTGTGTTCCCTATAATCTTTTCCTTGAAACTGTCTTTTCTCAGTCTCAGCTGTAAAGGCATCCCCATCACCTGTGTATCGAACAGTTCCAGGTCATGGTTTCTTTTGGAGACCTTGAGAAGCCTTGGGCACGCTGGCCTGGGTAAATCCTGGTGGAGTTTTCCAGTTTGCTGCCTGTTCTCTGCTCTCTTCCTTAGGAATCCAGGCAGCAAGCACTAGTTTCAGGGTTTGATTTACAGTTCCCTTGGCCGTACTGATCACATCGTTGCTTTTGGACTGATAACATGACTTTGATGGCATTTACGCAGTTTCTCCAAGCATGGCAAATAAAAATTGTTTTCCTGAACTGCTCGGTTTTAGAGCACACAACCTGTAGGTCCCTGCCCTAGGGAGAGTCTTTATGTCTTTGAGGGTAGTCAGGCTTTCCCTGCTGGGTGATTTTGGGATGTGGTTCCCTCTGACTATTTCAGAAAGTTCAGCTTCGATTGATCATCTGTTGTTCGCTTCCTGGCTGGTAATACACAGCAATTAGCCAACTTCTCTAAAGACGGATGTTTTATTTCCAACCAAACCAGGGAAGAAAGGACGTGAAGCAAACCTTGGCCAGCTGCTTGCAAGCCTGGTTTTGCTTTGCTGCATCTGCTGAGTTCCTACCTGGGGATCCTGGCAGGTCACAGCTTCCTGCAGACATCCTGAGATCTCAAAGGTGGTGTCATTTGCTTGTGCAACTCAGAAACCAGTTCTCTCTTGCTGCTTTGAGGTGTGTGTCTTTAAATCCTGCCTTGCCTTTTGATCATTACCACCTGCCTCTATTCACAGGCATCAGGTTACTTTTTAACTGTTTATAGTGCTTTTATCTTTTATTTCCCAGCACTGGCAAAACAGTGTTGTTAGAGACAGGATACCCCAAGGTAATGGCTTTGTTCGTTGTCTTTCAAGTCTGTTCCGAGATGTCCTTATCTGGAAACTATTATCTTCTTCCTGGCGACAGCCGTCATAAAATTAGAGCAATACAAGCATATAATAACCACTCCTTTAGTCCTGATAAAAGTATCCTATTTCAGCATACAATGATAATAAAATTATGACATGATCCCTGCATGGCTCTCACATCTTCAGAGATCTGTATGCCCAGAGAAGCGCACACATTCTGGTGTTCCCCATCTGGTGCACCCGTGCTGCCCGAGACGAGTTGTTTCCTATCAGCCTTAGTGCTGGTGGGTTTGGTGCACATGTAGTTCCTTCAAAAAAGACAAAAAAAGTATTTGCCTTTCCTTCAGTATTTGGGCTCATTTTCAGCTTTGATTTTTTTACAATTGTGGTTTTATTTGGTTTTGATTTTTGTGAGGAAAAAGCTGTCTGGAGCTCTGTGGTACTGGTTTAGACAGCTGATGTTTCCTGCTCATTTCTGGGAGTGCTCTTAATTCATATTTTGTCTCACTTTGGTACAATTCTCTCCAAATTTTAATACTACCCTTCCCTTTTTTTTGGAAAAGTGATAATTAGTGTTCTTGTATTTGCCATATGAATGCGTAGACACTAAGGCTACGAGGTTGCCATATGAATGCGTAGACACTAAGGCTACGAGGACTGTCAGGGATAAACCCCGTGGTTTTGCATCCTGTGAGGGAGGATCTGTCTCGCTGGACTGACTGGTACCTTTGTGGGAAGAAGACGCTTCA
The DNA here is from genome assembly GCF_000699245.1 of Pterocles gutturalis. Lineage (NCBI taxonomy): Eukaryota > Metazoa > Chordata > Aves > Pterocliformes > Pteroclidae > Pterocles > Pterocles gutturalis. The sequence goes on from NW_010144104.1 coordinate 10,358, forward strand.
TCGGTCCTCGTCCGTAGGTGCGGCTGGGGCCAGTTTACGTGCGTGTGTTGTTACAGCCACCTCTTTTCTAGGATCAAACCTTGCGTTTCAAAAATGTGTCATCCTGTGTTCTGGGTCAGCATGGTCCTGGGAGGGTTTCATGCCACCCCTCCATGACACAGGTCTCTGCCCTGTTCGTCTCTTTTCCACGTGACACGTGGGACACAGCACAGCACAGGGACAAGTGTGGTTCCTCTTCGGACTCTGTTTGGTGTGAAAAATGGCCGTTGATATTCTGTACTGTTTCTTACCTTTTCAAGAATTACTGTTTCATAAGAGGAGCTTCCTTCAAGTCTCTGGTGAGTGACTTGTTAAAAAAAAAAAAAAAAAAAACAAAACCAGAACCAACAATCAACCAAACAAAAAATTTGAAAAAACCCTTCCTGAAAATCCAGATCCAAATAGCCACATGAGCCATATCTGCTCGTTGAGTGATGTTTCCAGCAAATTACACGTGATGTGCAACCTCCCACTGCAGAAGCTGTGTTGACTCTTCCCGAGTGCCCCGTATTTACCCTGATGCCAACTGCGACAGTCAGTTGCTTTGTACAGAAGACAGACTCCAGCAGTTTCCCACGTTCACCGGAGACCTTTTTACAAAATTGATATTGTGTTTGCCACCTTTCATTCCTCTGGCACCCTGGCCAATGTCAGCAATAGCTTACACATCTCGGGTAATCATTCACCTGCCGCGCATTTGGGTTGCTGTAGAAATGTTGAGCATTATCTAGTCCTGGTTCTTAGTTACTCCTCGTTCCTTGCAGATTGTTCTGAAACTTCCCCTGCAGAAGCTGCCACGTTAATCTCTTCTTGTGCCTTCTCGCTTGTGAAGCAGGGTTGGGTCTGGCAGCTTCTTTGTGGGCTCTTCTGCTGAACACCAGGGCAAATGGTTTTCGTTTTCTGCTGTGACCTTGCTGATCTGTTAGACCTTCAGATTCGGTAGCGGGCTGAGATCTCTGAGATGTTTGAAAAAGTTCTTAATGGTTTTAATCTTTTAACAGGTCATTTCTCAAAACCTGCACGACATGTCTCATTTTCACTGTGGTGTTTTTGGTTTGGTTTTGTTTTGTTTTAATTCAGGTGCCCATTTGGCTTCTCCCATGCCCTTTGGAAACATTTCCCCACTTTGAAGCATGTTCTTTTATTTCTAAAATCCTTCTTTTGTTCACCGGTTAATTCTGCCAGCTGTTTCTGATCTTTCTGATGGATTTTATATTACTATTGAATAGCATGTTTAAGTAACGATCATGTCATCTGCAAGCTTTCCCCCCCCCTTTCTGAAACGCATTGTTACTGTTGTGGGAGCCTTATCCCCTTGAAAAATATTCTTGGGTTCTACTGTGTGATGAATACTGTAACAAAGTGACTTTTCAGTTATTGTATTCTGCAGCAGCTTAGGACCAAAGGAGGAGTTACACACTTCTGTATTATTTGGCTGGTAGCACCAAGAAGCAGTTGATCCTATCTAGTCACCTTTGTCTCACACATTATCGTGTCGTATGTGCGTTTCATATGGAAACAACACGAGTCTCTCACAGCAATTTCTCTCCTCGTAGCCTTTCTGCATCTCTCCCAGCCCCTCGTGGATGTCACTGCTGTTGCTCAAATGGTTGGTAGCACAGCCCTGATGTTATCCCATTTCTCTTTAGGTTTGGGATTTTTGTCCATGCATGTTCTGCATTGCTTGTTCATGCTGGTAACTCTCAGCCTCATGCTTTTTTACCTTTACGTTTTCCTGGAACGTACCACACTTTGTTCTCTAGCTCAACCTATTCCGGTCTTCCTACAAAGCTTGCATTCTGAAATTTAGGGTACCACTAATAGTCTTCCTTGTATCACATTTATAAGATGCTGTAAGCCAACATATTAATTTATCCTGGCTTTTCTGTTTCTCTACTTTTTGGAAGTCTAGCCTAGAAGCACAGGACTGTTTGTCTTGACCTCATTGCCTGTTTTTACATGCCCTTCTTAAACTTGGCTTAACTGCTTGAGGCAGTCGTGTTTCCTACCTTTTCCATTTCATTCAATTCTTACTGTTTTCCTGAGGCTACAGAGCTTTAGTGACTTAACTCTTAGACATGCTCCTGAGCCTCTCCTGTACTGACTCTCCCTAATTTTTAGTTTAAGACATCTGCCGTAATGTTTCATCTGGAGTGCCAGGGAACTGATTCTGTTTTTGTTTCGATGAAGCCCATTCTTCTTGTATAGACTCAGCTATTCCAAAACTTCCCCCAGGTCCTAATGGGTGCTCACCCCTTCTTCCACATACCTTTATTCTCAGTCACACTTCAACGCTTCTCTAATTTCCTGACCAACTTTACACATGGAATCTGAGGCATTTCAGAGATGTCCAAGACTAGACATCCTACGACAGGTGTCCTGGTCTTCAGCTTCTTACGTGACAGCTTTAATTTTGCTTCCTGGATTCCCCTTCCGCACCCTGTTGTTTTCATCCCAGAGATCAGCCTTGCCTCTGCCCGGGGCTTTCTGAGCAGCTGTCCAGACACCACGGGAAGTGCCGTCTCCTAACCGGGCAGGCCCTCGCTCCATCACAAACTCAGTCATACTCCACACTGTATCGTGCCTGTGCCATCAGCGGGGATAGCCCGGGCTCTGGGAACAGCAGCCACCCTCTGGAACTCACCTGCGGCATAGTTTCACCCCCCTCCATTTGCTTCCCTGAAACATTCCTTCTAAATGATGTGGGTTATAGCCTAGAGCTAGAGCTGCTCTTTGATGTTCCTTCTCATGTGGGGCTTTGGCTGCCTGTGGAGCCTGGCTGGTCCAGCATCCAGGCAGGGCTTTGCCTGCAGCCTGTGACCTGCCCTGCCTGCAGCTGGAGGGGGGCTGCTGTGACCAGGAAGCCCCTGCGCGCCTGGATTTTTACCCGTGCTGTGTTTTACTCACATTGCTCTCTTCCCTTCACCCCAGAATGGCTCTCCCCCGCTTTCCCTTGGCTCCCCTCTTGCCCTGCTGTTCAAGTACTCGCAGTTGGGTTTTTAATATTTTTCCTGGGACTTAAGCATTCACAGTCTTGTTGCCTTTTCCCATCTCCGCCACTCCCCACCAGCTGAATTTCCATTTCAGCTGAACTGCTTTACATCTGTTTTGTTCAGATGTGGGGCTCCTGCGGCTCTGCTGGTTGCAGAGCTGGTGCCCCTGCTATTAGCTGTGTGTGTTGCAAGTCTCTTCCCCAGGCACCGCCTTGGCAGGGACTTGCCCATCACCTTCCTCTCGCTGCTGGCACATGCTCAGGTGTGTATCAGGAATCTGATTTCTGGCACCCCACCAAACAAGATATTCTTTTAGATCTCCATCATGTCATTTTATTCTAGCATACACGGAATCGCCATTGTCATCTTTCTGGGCAGAGTTATGTCTTCCTTGCAGAGAAACGTGTACAGCTTATCGGTGGTGACCTGTTTTCTGTAAGGCAGAAGGCGGCAGATTGTTGTTTCCCAGAAGCTGTGTGCCCTTCTGGGCTTGCAAGTGCTGCAAGAAAACCAAAACCCCACATAAATTAAGGAGTGTTCCCTGAAACCCTCATGAATTCTTAAAGCCCGAGGATGTTCCAAAGGCACCCTAGGGAAGATCTGGGGTATTTAGTGTGGGCCCGGAGGTGAGGCCTGAGGTGAAAAGAGGTTGTCTTCTCTCAGTTCATTCCCGATGGTGCTTCTTGGGTCACTTTTCCCATGTTGAGACTGTGCTGAGTCAGATAGGAAGAGCCAAAGTCCTGCATGCTGCGTTTGGGGAAATGTGAGCTACTCCTGCCTTCTCTCTGCTCAGCTGCTCTGGTGCAGATTTGCGATTGCCAAGTCCTCATCTTGCCTTTGTGCTTTTTATTTTTTTTCCAGGCTTTGTTCCAGTTACCCCCAGAAGCTGCTGGTCCCTGTCTGGATCACCGATAAGGAGCTGGAGAATGTGGCTTCGTTTCGATCATGGAAGAGGATCCCTGTGGTGGTGTACAGGTGAACACACAACCAAAGCAGTGCTCTCCCCCAAACCTCCAGCAGCCCTTTTCCTCGTAGTCTCATGCAGGGTGCGGTGAAGCCAGGTGAGCAGAGCGTGCCTGCGGGGCCGTGGAGCATGGCGTGACAGCCATGGCTGCATCCTGGTCCTTGTGCTGCGTCGTCCTTTTGCCTCCCACCTGAAAACATGCCATTCTCAGGACTCCTCCTCCTCCCAGCATGCACATCAGCCATGCTGGGCACTCAGGCTGCTGTGGTACTGCAGGGTGTTCTCCAGAAGGGAGAAACAACTGTTTTTTCCTCCCTGCTTTTGGTTAGATCTGAAGAAGGGAGTGACTTTCCTCCTGTGGGAGATGCAGCAAGAACACATCGAAGCAAGGTTCTCTTTCCTTCAGTTTCAAAACTTTTTCACGGCTTGGTACTTGCCTAGCTGCTATTTTGAAAAGAAGTCTTGACCAAGCTAAGCCTGCTTTACGGCCCTGCTCCCAGCTAGGTGTTCAGGCCTGGTTATACCTTTTGATACCCAAGTGCAAATCACTTCTGTTTTGGCTGAGTTCTGAGAGCTTGCCAGCATTTAGGTAACAGAATGAAATGTTTGCAGGTGCCTGAACTTTGTTGATTCAATAGCTGGTAAATAGTACCTACAGAGTACCTATTCCCTGGTCAGCTTTCCAAAAACATCCAGGGGGATGCACGAGGCTAGGCAGCAGATGAAGCAGGGCTTCTCAGGGAAGAGGGGTGGCTTCTCATTAAAAACATCTAGGAGACCGACATGTTGGAAACTAAGAGGAGACCATTTGAACAGCATCAGAGCTGCACAACAAAGGACAGCCCTGGGAAGTACAAAACAAACCCAGTGAATTTACACATCCCTTAATTCTACATCTTCACGGTACCTGGTTTGCTGTTGGTGGCAAAGCACAGTTTATTACTTCTTCTAGAAGCACTAAATTCTACAGCAGAGTAATAATGAGCGCTGCTTAGCATATGGAGCCTTTCCCTCTGTGTAGCCAAGTCAGCTAAGAAGTTAATTGTATTTGCGATTACTTTTGCTAAAAATGGCCTGGCGCTGGAGACTGTCCCAGTGTGCCTCCACACCTGAGGGCAAAGCCTTGTCTTTTTGCTCCTCTAACAATTATTTTGTTCCTTATTTTATAATATCACTGTAATGGTACCCAGTAATTTACAAGCTGAGCTGCAACCCTTCGCAGCCTGGGATCAGATTAGAAGATGCTGACAAATGATGTTACAAGATGGGACAAGCACTTGCCTGTATGTTTCTCTCATTTTCCTGCTCTTTAGCCTTTGCCTGGAAGATTTGAAGTCTTTTGGCCTCCTGGTCCTTGAGGGCCATGACTGCTTCTGGAGTTCCTTGTGCTGTACAGAAGGGGAAGGGAAGGGAGGAGAAGCCTTGCACTCTCAGCTCCTCCTCCTCACTCACCCACAGTTCAGGGCTCAGGTGTGTGCGTCCCCAGGACTTGGTAGCCACAGGACTGCTTGGTAGACTTCTGAGCTTCTGGGGAACAAGGCTGAATTCATTGGGTCACAATCAGATCTGTAAAGCATGACACCAAAGATACTGTATTATTGGTTTTTCTTTAAAAAAAATGTAGCGTAGCTGCAAAGTGGAGCAGAAATTCAGGTCTCCATCTCTGAGTCCTTGGTGGAGATGCAGGAGACTCCAGGCACGATTCACTTCTAAAACAACTCAGCAAAGGATCCAATTAATTATTTAGCTGACTCCAGAGGCACACGGGCATCGTATGCCAGCCGCTCCTCGTCATTCTCTCTGTCTACACAGCCACCTTCAGAAGACCTTGGGACTGCATTAGCAAGAGAGCTCCTCACTGATGCGCAGCATCACCTCTGCCCGCATTCGTGCTGCGGCGGCTGTCAGAAAGCTGGGGGCAAACCCTGGAGGTTACTGCAGCCCCATGGCCGAGTGCTTGGTCTCAGGCTTTCAGATCATGCTGGAATGAGCCAGGATCTTAACCCAGAGACTCGGGAAATGAAAGCACTTGCCTACCTGCATCTCCCTTGGGAACCTTTAGGTGATGGCTCTGTAAACCCTCTCGCAGCTCACTCGTGTTTTAAGCCAAGCTGCATGACCTCACGTTGTGGGTGAGTGCTCTTATGGCCAGAAAATAACAGAGAGGGGACTTGAGAGATATTGGTTGGTGCTTTCTGGATGGTTGTTATGGGTTAAATGGCACATACTGACAACATCAGATGTGCTCTGACCTTGTGCTCTGAATGAACCTGGGAGTAAGGAGTGAGCATCCCTAAAAAATAGTTTTGCCCGCATAAGTTAAAACACCGTGGCCCCTTCTGCCCCTCCAGTTTCGAGAAAGGAATTTTTTTTTCTTTGAGGAAAACCTCTAAAAATCCCCAGTAAGGAAGACCAGAAATGTTTCATACGCTCATGCTGGGGAGATTTGCAAGAGAGCACAGAGCCAAGCTCTGGGTACTCCCCTGACCTTGGAAGCTCATTGCAAGCTCAGTGTGGTTTTGGCTTATCCACCGGCACCTGCTTTCCTTTCTGCTTGCTGTTGAGTTCATGCTGATTGATGCTGGCCATGCCATTGTGGCTCTTGAAACTGGCTACCTCAAGGCCATCCCCTGCCCAGCATTCGCTGCAGTGCTGAGAAGTTTGTGCCACCAAGAAGTTTTCTGAATTGGATACGTCTCTTTGGCAGTGTTTGTAGGATTGCATTAACCAGGCGGCCTCTGACTTCAGGTGGCCTCCGTGGCTAAAGTCTTTTTCTACCCTCTGCACCCCAGAGTGGTGCCATCGCGCCCAAACAGCGCGCTGGGAGCAGTCCCTGGAACGGCACCTGCATCTCCCAAAAACATGCTCAGGCGCTGTCTGGGAAAGTGCTGGTTGACACAGGGCAAACGCTGTGGGTGTGCTAACAAACAAGCTTGGATGATCACAGGTCAGCACTTAAGTCCACACCTTGGCTCCGTTTCATTTACTAGTGTAAACAAAGCCTTTGCTGCTGTCTGCATGAACCGTCCTGCAGCGATCCTGAAGACAGGAACAGATCTCCTGGGAGTGACTGCTCTGCAAGTCACCTCACAAAACAAGACAGCAGCAGAGGGGGGCACGGAAAGAAGAAGGTCTTCACAGTGGTTTGACTTAGCTGAACATGTGGAAGTCTTCAGTTTAAAGTCTTCGTATTATCTGGGCGGTGTCAGTAACAATAATCTGTTTTCTGTTTATTGATAAGTTGTCTCAGGAGAATAAGGGGGCTTTGAGAAGCAGAAACCATTCCTGCAAACTGCCATAGCTGCTGCTGAGATACCAGACTCCGCTGTTAGGAGGAGCTCAAAGCCTCGCCACATTTTCTTAGTGTGCTGCAGTGCAGCAAGTAACACGAACAGAGGCTGTCATCCTCTGTGCAACAGCAGAGCCCCCTCAAGGGCGGCTGCATTAGAGAGACCTTCAGGAGTGCTTTTAATAGCCCTGGTGTGATGGGTTTGCCCCATCTCAGCTTAACCCAGGACACCTTGCCAGCAGCTTGACAGCCCTTGAGCGAGGGCTGAGGCTTGTGTGAGTGTGCTTTAGCACTTGGACTGTTACATCCCCTAGTTCGCCATCAATGCAACTTTTCCAGGGGTGTTGACCTACCAAAAAGTATAATACGTGGATGTGGTTTGTCAGGAGCTTTATCTTCATCCAGCTCATATTCAGGGAGGTGCTGCATGAGGTGGGGTGGGACAGGGAGGGGCAAGCGCTGCTGTTTTGAAGAGCTGAGGTTTGGGGCTGTCCAGTTTATGATCCTGTCTCCAAGAAGGGCTCGAGCAGTGTCTCGGGGAAGTGTAACAAACGGGACAGCTATGCAGGCATTCTGTCCTGGTGCGTCTTTGGAGCCGCCGGTATCTTAGATTTCCTACAAAGGATGTTCAGCAGAATGTATGATTGTGTTTCATGGTTACTTGGTGGACCTCCCTTCCATGACTTTAATGGATTTTGGAGCCATTTGGTACTCCCACATTGCCCTGTGGTAGAGAGGCCACTCTGTTATGTCTGCTGTCCAAAAAACGCTCCTTGTTTTTCTTAAACTTACATGTGAACATTCCAGTATTCACTTGTGTTTTGGAGAAAAATGAGACTTAACTTCCAAGCTCACTCTTTTATATCATTCGTGACCTTTCTTGCCTCTCATCCACTCCTGTCCTCCCATGGTGGGGAGTTGTTTCCGACTTGCGTTGTCCTGTAGCGAAGATGTTCCATACCTCTGATTGTCCTTGCTGCCCGTCTCTGGAGGTCTGAGTACTGCATTAGCCTTTTTGAGATGGATTAGTGAGAAATTTGTGTCATTTTGAAGATGTATAAGATGTGGTACTGTCATGTTCTCTGCCTTATTCTTTTCCAAATAACTGCTAGCACATTCTTAACCTTTCTGCTTCTCTTGAGCATGGAGCTGAGGCTGTTTGAGAACTCCACAGTGACTTCAAAGTCTTGGAGATTTGTCAGCTGATTTGTACCCAACTGCTCCCTGGCAATAGCTTTGATCATCTGTAAATCCTTTTCATTTATTAATACTAAATCTCATACTGTGTTGTTATCAGCCACTATCATGAGATCCTTTGCAGCTTTTTCCAGACAGCCATAGACTTTCCTGGATAATTCTGTACCACCAGCAACTTTGTCACCTAATTGTCTGGTCCCTTTCCAGGCCATTTGTGAATGACTTGACTAGGATGTTCATGTGCAAAATTAACACTTATTCCTACTTCAGGTCTTCTGCCAGGCATCAAGCAACAGCCAGGGGAAGGTTCACATCTTAGGGGTTGTTAATAAACATCAGCTCAGGCCTCCACCCAGAAACTAACCAGTCTAATGGCTGAGTGCGCTAATCTTTCTAATTTACAAGCGATAAATGAAATGGTTTAACAGCCAGTATGTACTTTAAGGAAGAAAAAAAACAACAACAACAACAAAAAAAAAAACAAACAGAATGGGAGAACAGGACAGTATTAAAATAAATAACTATTACTTTTCCTGAAGTACAACCATAATTATTTAAAGTTCTCCCCTCTGGTTTAATATAGATAATAGTATATCTTTTTATGCTATTGTAAATAAAAATATAAACATAGTTCTGAGTAGGTTAATGGCTAGAACAACTGGCAGCTTCCCCCTTGCTGCAGAAACCCCCCGTTGATTTCAGTGGCAGTCGAGGCCCAAGGCACAGCCATTGATCCTGGAGGTGACATCCAACAAGCTGCAGCAGACCCTGGAGCTGCCACCATCCCAACAGCTGCTCCTGCGAGCACCGCAGTGACCTGTCACTCTGCGCTCTCGATCTGCCAGCTGTTCCAGCTCCGTTAGCCGCTCCTGTGCTGCTCACAGCCAGCTTCTGCTCGTGATGCTAGTGACAGCCTCCGGGTCACTGCTTTTGTTATGAATAATGGTTATTTGAAATGCCCTGCCTGGTTTCACTGCTTGGATGCAAGAGTAGAGGCTGTAGATAAAGCGTGAGGAGGTGGTGGAGGTGCTGACAGCACGTAGGTGAAGTTTCCTGGGGTTGTTCCCCACCTCTCCGGGGCTTCATGAGGCTCTCGCTTCCTTTGCAGGCACGTGCGCAACGGGGCGGTGATTGCACGCTGCAGCCAGCCTGAAATCAGCTGGTGGGGCTGGCGAAATGCTGATGACGAGTATCTCGTGACATCTATTGCCAAAGCCTGTGCCTTGAACCCTGGAGTTAAGGTACCCGGCGGCGTGCCGCACAACGGGAGCAGCGACGGCAGCGAGGCCTGTGACGCTGACTTCGGTGAGACAGCTCGCTCCCTTCCACTCTCCTAAACGTGTGAATTGTTCCATGCTTCCTGCACCCCAATATTGCTGCTGCTGCTGACAGGGCTGTTAGAGCGCGGGGTTTAAACCCGGTATCCCGGTGGATAACCTGGGCCCATCACGCCTTGACTGTGGCGCATGGGATGGTCTCTGGGTTCATTCTCAGCCCACGTTGGGGGGCACTGGAGGCCTGTCGTAGGAGGGAGGGAGCTGCTGGGAGCTCAGTACATGTCTGTCTCTGCAGACTCGTCCCTGACCGCATGTTCAGGTGTGGAGAATGCGGGAACTCCTCAGAAGCTGCTGATTCTTGATGCCAGGTCCTACACTGCGGCTGTGGCCAACAGAGCGAAGGGAGGCGGCTGTGAATGTGAAGGTACGGAGGGCTGGGCACGTCGGAGCACCTTCCTCGTGGACCTGCTTTGGCGAGTGGGTTCTAGAGCACAGTCAGGGGTTGGGTCAGTGTTTTGGTACTCAAGTCTCTGGGAGCACATTCTCCTGGCTCATGCAAAATCCCGTATTCCAGATACGTTGCTGCTGGCCCGTGAGGCTTCTGTAGAAAAACTGCCTCCCTGCTGCTGAGGGCCAGCAACGGGGCTGTGATGGGACAGTTCAGCTGAGCGTACGGAGACAGTTCCTGCAGCGGCAGCAGCTCTCTCTGAATGTTTCCATCTCTTTTGTGTTCAGAGTATTACCCAAACTGTGAAGTCGTGTTCATGGGCATGGCCAACATCCACTCCATCCGGAACAGTTTCCAGTATCTGCGTGCTGTCTGCAGTCAGGTGCCTGACCCCAGCAAGTAAGTGACTTTTCTCTAAGCTGAGGTTGATGCTGTGTCTGTTGATGTCCTGGGAATTTTGTCCTCCCTCTTTCTTTTTCCTATCCCAGGTTTCTGTCTCAGAAAATGGAGGGTTAGGAAGGTGCTCACAGTGTTTAAATGCTCCTTATTTTGATCCCTGGTAATACAGAAGGGATTACGGCACTGCCTCAGTGTCACTTGGTTGTGTGTGTCCCTTGATGATTTCTAAAATGTAGCTGTATCTGGGAAAAATTGAACTTAGGGGTGAGATTCTTTTCACTTACTTCAGGCAGGCTGGCTCCTCTGGAACATGTGTTAGAAACAACTAATTTTCATTGAGGACTCCAAAAAAACTTACGTTAAAATATATCTTTTTTTTTTTTTTCCACTGGAGAGCTAAGCAACCATTTTCTTGCTTTTTGCACACCTTCTAGCTGGCTTTCAGCCCTGGAGAGTACCAAGTGGCTGCAGCACCTCTCTGTCATGCTGAAGGCAGCGGTGCTGGTCTCCAGTGCGGTTGACAGAGAAGGGCGTCCAGTGCTCGTTCACTGCTCGGACGGCTGGGACAGGACTCCGCAGATTGTAGCGCTGGCAAAGATTCTTCTGGACCCTTACTACAGGACCATGGAGGTATGAGTTGTGCTGTGCTGTCAGTTAGTGTCTGTTGAAAGGCAGCTTTTGTCTAGGAGTCTCTGGAGAAAGGAGCAGGATCACGTTTGGCACTCGGCTTAGTGGTCTTTCAGAGCTGCTGTTGTGGGTGTTGGGTTTTTCCTTGTTCTCTTCGTGACTGTTTTTGGTGAACTGTCCCTCGCTCCTCTGCCCAGTTTGGTGAAGTAAAGAACCTCTTGTGGTCAGGGGGCTTGGAACTGGATCATCTCTAAGGTCCCTTCCAACCCAAACCAGTCCATGATTCAGCTGCTTCCCTACTCTTACTTGTGCATATTCTCCAAGCTGTTTATTGTACAGAAATAACAGCTGTTAAACAGTTTGTGTTTGGAAACCTCTAACATATGTGTTGCTTTGCTCCCAAACCGAGCACCGGCGCAGCCTCCTTTCCAGCCCTTCTAACTCCTGAGTTTGCCTGGCACTGCTGGCGGATGGGGCTTGCCTTGTCCTGCTACTCACCTACACCAAAGTGTCTGCACTTAGTTTTTTGTTTTATTCACAGGGTTTCCAGGTGCTTGTTGAGTCAGATTGGCTGGATTTTGGTCACAAGTTTGGTGATCGCTGCGGTCACCAGGAGAAGGTGGAAGATCAGAATGAGCAGTGCCCAGTTTTTCTTCAGTGGCTGGATGCTGTTCATCAGCTTCTGAAGCAATTTCCTTGCCTCTTTGAATTTAACGAAGCTTTTTTGGTAAGAAATATGCATGGAAACATCTCTCTATCCCTTGCTAGATGTGAACAGAGGCAGAGGGAAGGCCGTGATATTTTACAACGTTGTAGTTGAAAGAAAACAAAAATGGAATTCTTTAAAAATGGCAAGGTGTCTGAGTAGTGCCTGGGCTCTCTGCTGGCATTCCTGACATACCTTCACGGTGCGGGTCCAGCCCTGCCCTTCGGTTGTGGTGTTTTGACCTGGTTCTGTATGTGTGATGCTTCTGCCAGCTCCTGTTAGCTGCTTGCAATTTCCTTCTCCTCCCGGTGGGGACTGCAGGCTCGGAGCACCCCGCGGATGGCGCAGGGTGAGGGGTTTATGGTCTCTGGTTGCTTTGAGTCACTCCTTCCCCAGGTCCCATTCTAGCCCAGTGAATTCAGATACCATCAGCAGCACTGATCTGATTAAAAGCCTGATTTGTGTATCTCAAAGCAATGAGTCTGAAACATTTAAAAGAAAAAAATAGGGAAATTGTAGCTATTAGTCTCTGCTTATCAAATAATATAGGTTAGGGTAACAAGGGATAGGTATGGCATCAGCTGACTGTTGCTTGCACTTTGATTGAAGTGCCTCCTGTTGCTGTTCCCCCACTGTCCTGCCCTGTGTGGAGGGGAGGACAGCAGTCGGGTCACCGCTGGGAAGTACGTGAGCCATCCCAGGGGAGTGGAAGGTGTTTCCCCTGGAGACAGGAGACACCGTTTCCCAGTGGCCCTGACGGTTGTTCCCCTTTGGATGCTGCAGGTGAAGCTGGTGCAGCACACGTATTCCTGCCTCTACGGGACCTTCCTTGGCAACAGCCCCTGCGAACGAGAGATGCACAACATCTACAAGCGTACTTGCTCCGTCTGGTCCCTCCTGCGGGCTGGCAATAAGAACTTCCACAATCTGCTCTACATGCCGGGCTCTGAGCAGGTCAGTAGAGCTCCTGGCCCGGCTTTCCAGGCTCTGTGCCTGCCGGGCACCAGGGGCTGTGTGGGGAAAGCCTGGAGGGGGTTCCTTTTGCATTCATCTCTGATCGTGAGTGGTTGTTGCAGGTGCTGCATCCGGTGTGCCATGTGCGAGCACTGCACCTCTGGACAGCAGTGTACCTCCCAGCTTCCTCACCGCATCCTCTGGGACAGGATGAGATGGACATTTACCTGCCCCCTGGATCTCAGAGCCAGGAGTTCAGTGGCAGATGTTTGGACAGGTAAGAGCCTCGATCCCCAGTTCCAGGTTGCCTCCCACCCACAGGCATTCTTTCCGTCCTTGCTCGTTGGAGTTCTTCTGTTTGACCTGTTGTTCCCACCTTTCCTGTGAAGAGCAAGAGCTCTGTAGCATTGTCCCAGCCACTTGGAGAAGAATGTGTACAGCTCCCCGCTGCCCCTTACACTGGCAGACTGCAGAGGCCACACTGTCATGTTTTGCATTTCGGCTCACGCTGCTGCACCGCCCCTCCACACCCACCCTGTGCTCTGTAATTAGGAACATTTCCCTTCCCTCATCTCGGCTTAGACTGAATTGAGGGAAGTTCCAGGAGTTTTGTTTTAAGATTTGCTTTTGGGTTCTAGATTACCAAAGACAAGATCTATGGATGACCTGCTCTCAGCCTGTGACTCCAGCAGCCCCCTGACCCGCACATCGAGCGATCCAAACCTGAACAACCACTGCCAGGAGGTCCGGGGGGGCCTGGAAGCCTGGCATGCCACCACCGCACTTGGGCGAAGGCAGTGCGGCGGCTGCGGGAGAGATGCGGCAGGGTGAGGAAAATGCTCCCCTGCAAGCCAACAGCACTTGTAGCAGCCATGCTGAGCACGAAGGGCATGGCAAGCAACGGAGCAGCTTGGCTTCTGGGCCAGCAAGCGGTGTCTCTCTGGAGGCAGAAAAGGGAAGTGGAACACACACGGAGGAACTGGATGGCACGTGTCCAGCTCCAAATCCTTCGGGACAGGAAAATGTTGACAGGGTTTCCACTAGTTCTGGAAAGCAGTTAGAAACCGGTCCCCAGGAATTTTTGAAGGCTACTGGCATGGTATCCAACGGAGAAGGCTGCCCCAAAAGAAACGCCACCTGCCAAGACATTCCCAGCGAGGAGTCCCTGGCACCCAGTGCCCCTTGTCAGGTCATCCCAGGCCCTGCCTTGGGCACGCCCTGCCCGGATGAAGACAACGGCAAAGGCGATGCTGGAAGGAGCGTGCCCTGCAAGGAGCCTGGCCGGCCGGGGAGAGTCCCACTAGAGCAATGGCGCAAGCCCATTTCCCAGAGCCAGAGCAGCGAGTTCTCCTTCCTGGGGTCCAACTGGGACAGTTTTCAAGGAATGGTGACATCGCTCCCCAACGGGGAGCCTGCACCCAGACACCTCCTCTCCTGTGGCTGCTGTAGCAAGAGGTTGAGCAGCAAACCTCTGCGGGCACCAGGCTTGTGCCTCAGCGGACAGTGGGCTGCCAGAGAAGGTGTGAAACCCTCGGTCTGCACTGGACACACCGGCACGCATTTCTCAGGCCCCGCAGGGAAGCCCAGCCATTGGTGGCTACCCTGCAACTTGAAACAAACATCTGGTCCCAAGCACATGCCGCCAAAATGCCCTTCTCCTGTGCCTCCGCTCTACCTGGACGATGACGGGCTCCCCTTCCCCACGGACGTGATTCAGCACAGGCTGCGGCAGATCGAGGCCAGCTACAAGCAGGAGGTGGAGCAGCTGCGCAGGCAGGTACGAGAGCTGCAGCTGCGCCTGGACATCCGCCACTTCTGTGCCCCTCCGGCTGAGCCTCCCATGGACTACGAGGATGACTTTGTAAGTAACTGCCTCGAACACCCCAACTCCGGCAGCGTGGCTCCTGGACAGCGGTGGCCCCTGCACCCCCCTCACACCACCCTCTCCAACCCACTGTTCTCAATCTGTACTTTTGAAGTGGATGGTTAGGATTGTTCCAATGTGAGGAAACACATTGCTTCTTGAGGGCCAACTAATGGCTCCTATGCGGCCGTGAATGCTTCTGCGTTTTCCTCCTTGTATGGGGAGCTGTGGAGCCACCCACGTGCCCCCCAAGCACAGAGTGTGGCCGGGGTGGGGAATGCCCTTGGCTCTGTGATTGAGGCAGCCGAGGGGATCTGTGACTTCCTTTCTCTTTGCAGACGTGTCTGAAGGAATCCGACGACAGCGACACTGAGGATTTCTGTTCTGATCATAGTGAAGAGTGTTTGTCAGAAGCGAGCTGGGAGCCTGTCGATAAGAAGGAGACTGAGGTATGTGTCCCATCACAGCAGCAGGAGAGAACGTTTCTTTCCTGGCAGCTAACTTTGGTGGTTAGAACAGCAGAGTGGGCTGGAAGCAAGGCAGACAGCAGCAGCCCTTGTCCTTTATCCTCCACTGCTGCAGTGTCTGATCGAGGGGGACCTGTGGGATGGGCTCCCTCTGGGTTAGTCTGTTGTGGCCCAAAGCCTGCACTGGGGTCCTGAGACCTGGTCATTGCGGTGTTACAAACAGCTGATGAGGACTGGTGTTTGCCCTAGGTGACACGGTGGGTTCCAGACCACATGGCCTCGCATTGTTTTAACTGCGATTGTGAATTCTGGCTGGCCAAACGGAGGCACCACTGCAGGTAAGCAATATTATCGCTGTAGTTCCACGCTTCTCAGCCTGTTTCTCACAAACCTCACAGAATGCCTGTGATGTTTGTTCTCCAGCACCCAGGAGAACATTTCAGGTCTTTTCTTTATTTGCCAGGGTTCATAAATACCTGCAGATTTCCGTTCTGCATTGCTCCTGTTTCCATTTTTCCACAGCCTTTGATCCTCTTCTGGGTAGCAACATCCATTGGTCCCTTTTTAGTGCTAGCCAGTTCGCTTGCACTGGAGACCACAGTATAGATGTTACGAAATGTGTTGATGAGTTTTAAGTAAGGCTGGTACTTTGCCCCTGAACTGGGTCCTTTGCGCTTGCTGGAGTTTTTCAGCTGGTGTTCCCAGCTCTCTTTTCACTGGTTTTCTTGCTCCTTGACAGGAACTGTGGGAATGTGTTTTGTGCTGGTTGCTGCCACCTGAAGCTGCCCATCCCTGATCAGCAGTTGTACGACCCTGTCCTCGTTTGTAACTCCTGTTACGACCACATCCAAGTGTCTCGTGCCAGGGAGCTCATGAGCCAACATCTGAAGAAACCCATTGCCACAGCCTCCAGCTGAATGCCAGACAAGGGACCTGTCTCAGCCCAGCCTTTCCTCTCATGGGTTTGAAGGGTGACTCTGCTTCCACTGTGATTGTGAAGGCCTTTGGTGCAACACTTGAACACCAAGCTGGAACGCGCTGTCTTCAGCCGTCTTACTGTCAGTCTGGAGCAGAGGAGCTCCGGTTAGAGCCTGGTGTGTGTCCCCACTCTGGTACCGGTGGGCCCGTACATTGTAGTCTGACGACCTAGAGCTAAAGAGGGGGTTGCAGCCTCCTTCTGTTGTGGGCTGGAAAGCAATGTTTTCACAGATGCTGCCTGCGCGGAGTACCCCCAAAGCAATAGAAAGGCATGTTTAGAACCAGCTCCCCTGACGAAGGCAGGCTGCTGTGCAAGAAGGACAAGGGCAGACTCCAGGTGGTACCGCGTGCTTTGGAAGCGCCGCAGCCTGGAGCAGTTCTGTAGATTCTCTTTCCATGAGTGTGATTTGCGATCAGCTTGGTGAACAAGACTTATTAGCCATCACTAATTGATTTTCTCTTGAGTGTCAAAGAGAAATTCATTCTGGCCGAAAACGGGCCAAGCAGATTTTGCCTGTTTTCACGCTCTGCTAGGATTGGTGAACGCACTTGACTTTGCCCTTGCCCCCTAACCCTGCGCCGGAGATGGGAGATTGGCTTTTCCACTTCTGCTCTGCCCATCTGCTTTGTCTGCGGTAGTGTCACAGCCTGGTGCTAACACAGGAATGGCACCCTGATCCTCTCCTGGCATGGAAACAGAACTCGTGTTCCTGTGTTGCTCCTGCTCCCCTTTTCTGCCCTCAGCTCTCCACTTCCTACTGCTCTTTATCCTGAAAACTTGATACCTTGAGGGTATGGGCCATAATGTGTTGTTTTACCTCCTGGAATGTGCTGTCTGGTGTATGTGAGGGTTTCAGTCCAAATGCTGCTATATATTTCTGTGCACTTAATGTAACCCGAAGAAGGGAGAATGAAGCATCGATACCAAAATGGGGGTGGGGAAGGACACTGGCTGACATAGACACGATGGTCTGTGCTTTTCACTTTAGGACGTCCAACCGAGCTACAGTGATAAACATGATGTGTGGCATTTGTTCAGTGGTGGAAACAATCTCTCTGACTTGCTCCAGCGCTACCTAAAATGCCTCTTGAATTTGACTTCTTTTTTGTCTCCTGTACAGTGGTCAAAGTTCAGAGTTGCCAACTTGTAATTGCCTCTGCTGCTTCTTTAAACCAGAGAGCAGGAATCCCAACTCATTCTGAGGGAAAGGAACTAGGTTTAGAACGAAAGATTCAGAAAGAAAGTGGACTTCAGGTGAGCTTTTGTTTAATCCCTTGTTAGATCCCTCCTGCCTTCTCTCTAAGAAATCTGTGGATATTAGAGAGGAAGAAGAGTTTGAACGTGGGGCATTTCTTTGCGGATTACTTGGCCCTGATCCATTCCGCACCTCAGGAGCTGAGACTTCATACATGGGGGGAGGACCTGTGAGGGCATTTGGTCTACTAACAAGGCAGAGTACTTCACACTGTTGTGATCTCCCAAATTTTTTGCTAATGGTTTGTCATCTCCATCGGAGGGAATGGAATAATGACCCTTTCCTGCACTTTGATATGTCAGCCTCTGGTTTTGTAAATCCCGATAGTGCGAGCGAAGCTAGCATCGTCTGAAGACCCTGTACTTTCTTGGACTCTTGCTTCTTTTCCATACTGGGAACAACCAATATGGCTTTGGGAAGAGAAGGCACCTTGCTTCAAATTCTCCCCTGCCTTGTACCTTGCAGTCATTGCCAGACATGGAAGAGTTGGGCTGGCGGAAGAAATGGGATTTGCTCCTGTTTTGCACGTGCTGGAATGACTGCAAGCAATAAGGAAGCCAGAAACTAGGTACTCCTGGCCCTTCCGTTCAGGCCATTAGTCCAAACTGCTTTTAGCTTTCGTGAGTTTCAGCGTCACAATGTGCTGGCCAATAAAACTCTAAAAATCAGTTCGATAGCATTGTGACAAACAAAATGTGCTGTACAACTCAATACAGTCAGAATAAAATCTCTATATTAGTGCTGCTGTGTTTGGACCCATTCTTTAGTTTGTGGTGAATTCTTGCGCAGTTTCCAAGGCTGCCATTACCTGCCACCTTTTCCCTTGGCTAAGGTGTGTTAGGAGTTCAGTATCCCTTCTCAGAAATGAGAATCAAGGGTAGGACACAAAGCATGCTGTACTGTGGTCTTCCACTTTGAGGCCCTCTGCTCTTTTCTGGAAAAAAACCCTGCAGCTGCCCAGGATTCCAGCCCCTTCCAGCCCCTCCCATAATGACTCGGGGAGGGATTTTTCTTTTCCGAAGAGGGGCTGTTTGGCAGGTCTCACTAACTCTTCACCAACATATTTATTGACTTTTTGCCTGGTAGGCTGCATGGATGCGTTCCTCTCTGCAGGGGGACAGATGGGGACCGCTGAGCTCCATCAGCCCCATGTGCCGAGGGTGATGCAGGTAAGTTCTAGTTTGTGGTGGAGCTGGAGAGAATCTTTCAGAAAGCCTGTCCTCAAAGCATCCATGGATCTTAAAATTGAGCAGATCCCTGGTAAACTACTGCCATAGTTCAGGTGGGTGTTTGTATCAGACAGGTAGTACCTAAACGCTTTGTTGTATTAGAAACGGTAGGACCAGGATAGCTTGTCATATTTAAAAACTAACCATTGTTCCGAAACAGCCACAGAAAAGAAAGTCATCTTTGGAGGCAGTGTTCCTGAATATCAGTCATGAGCGATGTTTTTACAAGAAGGGACAGTCTGCTGATCAACTTCTAGGCTCTGGTCTTAACAGTCCCAGTGTCACCTCAACGGGCAGCGGAGGACTGGCTGCTGGGACCCTGGTACGGCCCCTGGACCCCTCACCGGCTGGGACAGTGCTCCAGCAGCGCTCCCCCCTCGGCATTGGAAGGTGAGTACGGGTGTTGCACTGGAGACTCCTGACTCTAATGTCAGACTGGCCATGCCGGCAAAGGGCACTGAACGCTCGGGAGTACTGGGCACAGAGCAAAGCGTTATGACTTAAAGAATATAAAGCCAGCATCTGCCAACACATTCAATGTGAGGTAATCTACGTGTGCGCTGAGATGTGTCTAAGCCTGCCGCACACAGTGAGATCAAAGCCTTCGCCGGTCAGTGCACTGGCTGCTGTGAATTCTCAGTGAGTTAACCACCGGAACTGCTTATGATGTACTGTAATATCTCATCAGCCACGGAGCAAAATAAACATAGATTCAGGTGTAGTGAGAAGCCAGGTCAGGCTTGTGCTGGTTGGTCTTATTCAGCTGCTAAGCCGTTAATAGATTGCGCTGAAACTGCCAGGGATGTGAAGAGACACGCTGAGCCTCAGTTATGAAAGAAGAAAAGAGGGACGTGATTTGTGGCCTGCTTGTGAAACTGCCGAGTGCTGAGCAGGAAAGAGTTTGGAGTCAGAGCCTCAGACAAGGATGCAGGCTTTCCAAGGGTGCCTTTGGTGTGTTTCCGACCATTCAGTTTTCAGTGTAAGAGGATTTACGTTAGTAAACAGTACATTTCGCTCCCAAAATGTTAGGCTTCTGTGAAAGTGAACTTTGGGCACTGCCGTTTATCCATCGTACCTTGGATATCTCTCCCTCTCCTAAGTTAAAATATGCCAAATTGTCATTAGATAAAAGGTGCTGCACGCAGTCTCCAGTATGTTTAAAATAATAATTAAAAGAGAAAAAAGTTGCCCAAAGCAGCACACAAACTCAGTCTCACAAAGTTTAGGCCAGTCACGCAACTTTACTCTCCCACGCAAGTGTAGTTGTTCCGGACGTGTTTGCGCGGAGTTCTTCCCTGCCGAACGCCCAGCCAGTTCTGGGTGCCCGGGTCAGGCAGGTGCTGGCGAACCTGCTGGACTGGCCCACACCAAGCCCAGCGGCCCAGGGGTGAGCCTTGGTTGGAGGGTATTTACAAGGTTTGTGTGTCCTGGGACAAAGTATTCATTGGTGTCACTGCTCTTTTGTGACTGCAAAGTGCTCCCTGTCACCTTCTAATAAAGTAGTTGTATGGTTCAAAAACAAACTAGAAAATCTGATACAGTGGCAGATAACAATGTATCTTCACTCGTGGCTGGAAAAAAATGCAGATTTAATTTAGATTTGCAGAAGGGCAATTTTTTTTTTTTTTTAATGGCTGCAAAGGCACTTGGCAAAGGCAAGCATTTGGCACAACTGTGTCAGAAACAGACTGAGAGGTGGCTTAACAGACTCAGGATATCGGCTGTACAGAGCATCTTCCTTTTGAATGCATGGTAAGTAAACCACTCGCCGAAGGAGTTTACTTCAGTGGTACTGAAAGAAGGGAGGTGTGCAGCACTACAGACTGGTAACAGGTGAGCGTTTAAAGAGGAACAAATGAAATAGGTTCAACAAAGCCAGACCTCCTGTGCAGGCCTGCAGCTCCCAGTTAGGGACTGGATTGCAGAGGCAGCAGTAGTGCCACCAGACCCACAGCTATGCAGGAAGGAAACTTGAGCTGCGGGGAGGATCCGCGCTGTGGGGTGGATTGTGCTCCGAACCTCTCTGCGGAGCCAGAGCATCATCGTTTGGGGGAGTGAATACTGTAATTTCAGTTACAGACTACATGTTACTGGCTCTGACCTGAGTTACAGATGATAAAATAAAAACCTCACCTGTCCCACTGTCAGGTAGCCGTAGTCTTCTTGCACTCCTGCACAGGGAGAGAGAAGAAGCCTTAAATAATTTAATTGAAGTAATGCAAAAGACATTCTTGGGAATGCTGAGAAAATGTTTTTGTGCAGTGGACTTCCTTGATTTTTCAGGTTTGCGTTCAGTATGCTTTACTTAAGTTTTGGCTGTTTACACTGAGCAACCATTACATAACTCTTAAGAGGATAAATTATTACTGAGGAAATAAAAATGCAAAGCCTCTTGGGAAGATGGTGGCATGAGTTTGCTAGAATTGTAGACCATTAATTCCTTGGGTAAAGCAAAATCCTTCTATGGTGCAGGATTTTAGCTTTGATGACACTGCTGACAAAATTTCTGCTCCTTCCTGCTGTTGCTACTGACTTGGAATAATGATAAATGTGCTCCATCTGCCAAAGACAGGCAGAGACTGAGAGAAATAATCAGCCAGTCTGCTGAAAAAGAGGGAAAAATAATATCTAATCTCCCCTTATCATTGTTTTTCCTTGTCCTGTTTCCTGTTCTACCTGTCTGCTTTAATTTGAAGTGGGGAACTCTGCTAGCCACCCCACCCCAAAATATTTAAGCTAGTCAGTCTAACATCTTTTTCCTCACTTCAGCTATGCGGAAGAGCAGAGTGATTTTGCTTTCAGTTTACAAATAGGTAGAGTTTCCCATCAGTTTATTCAATTTTGTCCTGTTTCCGAAATTTACTGCACTTTCACTTGTGTTGGTGGTTTGGGGCTGTGCAGTAAACCAAAGCAGTAAGGATGATTTCAGTTAAAGAAGAGGTTTGGTTTTGTACCTTCTTGGTAAGAAATGTGACAGCTCTAAGATAATGTATTTGAGCACCTGCATATTTCATGGCCTTAATCTTCTCACTACTTTCTTGCTCTGAGGGCAGCCACGATAGAGGAATGTCATTTCTTCTATCACTGCTGGTGGACCATGGATAGGGTGCAAGCAGAGAGAAAGAGAGATCACCACTTCCTCTCCCAGCTCCTTGCTTTTCTTCCTGTTTTGGTTCACAGCGGATTCTTGTTCTAAAATGGTGAGAATGGTTATGCTGGGAAGTCTGCCTCCAGTCATAGCTAACAGCAAAACCCCGAGGAGAGTTTAAGAGGGCAGACCGGTGCTCACACATCTCAGGTGTGAACTCTGAGCTTCCTCCAGTGCACAGCTTGGGGACTAGCAGTGACAAAGACACCACCTAAGAGCCCTGGCTGTATTGTGAAGATAGCTAATCTTTTTTCCTTTTTTTTTTTTTTTTTTTTCCTCCTCCCCAGCAAAGTAACACTTTGGTACCCAAAACATCCCATGGCAATTAGTTCCTCACTTTTCCTGTGATTAAGTACCAGATTTTATTTCTTCTATTTGATGTCTTTCATGAGTCGTGCCCACCTCCTTTGTGCTACCTACCATTTTACTATCTACCTGTCTAGATAATAAAACCCTCTCTGAAGAGTTCACATTCTTGATGCTGATTTTCTCTATCCCATTTTAACTTAACCTGTTCTGGCGTGGGAGAGATCAGAACTGCACACGTTTGGATATTTTTAGGGCAAATCTGACACAATTCCTGATTTCTTCTGTGTTCCTCTTCCCCTCCCTTCTACACTTTTCTTTTCCCTTTTGTGAACTGCTACTGAGCTTTAAGCTGACACTTTCAAACATCTGCTCTAGCTTCACCATTTATTTCATGAGTGGTAATCGCCAGTTCAAAGACATGCCCGTGTACATCACGTCAGGACCATGCACCGTGTGTCCATCGGCCCTTTGTCCCCCGCGCAGCAGGGACCAGGAGCAGACCCGCGGTGCTCTGTCCTGGATGATCCGCTGGAATCCTCGCCAACCTCTCTTCCAGATCATGACCCTGGGGGATTTCATGTAATTCCTCCGTGAAACCCAGCCCTTCACCCCGCTCTCCATTTCCCACTGTTTGTCCCCAGCCCCG
>NW_010144105.1:0-695 GCF_000699245.1 Pterocles gutturalis
GGGGAGGACAGCGACAGAAACCTCTCAGAGGTAAACCGTCGGCTGCTGCAGAGGCGCTTTGCCTCGCCGCCACCCGCAGCCCGAAGGCGAAGCGCCGGCGTTCGGGTCTGAGGAGAGGGCACCGGCTGAGATCCCCATCCCACTGAGGGCAATGGGAGTTTTGCTGCTGGTTTCCGTGGGTGCTGGATCCCAGCCACTGCCTGGGATTTACCCACCTCATGCCGGAGGACCTGCCCCGAGAGCCCAGGTGACAGTCCCAGCCCCTGGGGAAGGGTGTCCTGTGTCAGCCTGGTCCCTCTGGGTGGGCCTCCAGCTAGGGAAACTACTATCAGGGAAAGCAAACCTGTCTGGCCTTGAGTGTCGGCTGTCCCAATATTTTCTCACGGACACTCGTGGGGTCTGTTCGACCACTTGAAATTCAACTGGAATTGTTGTATTTCCAGTTGTTCCCTCTGCTCCAGAGAGAGGTTAGACCTTAATTTCCCAAATTATAACACTCCCAGCCCTGAAAAATACTACTAATAACGTTATGCTAATGAAGCACGGATCGGTGTCACGGTTTGGAAATCGGTCTGGAAAAGGAAATTGCCTTAAAAGTTTTGCAGCCAGATAAACTGAGCAGGAATCCGACGCTCAAAAGAAATGATTAAAAAAAAAAAAAAAAAAAAAAAAAAAAAAAAAAAAAAAAAAAAAAA
>NW_010144105.1:717-1108 GCF_000699245.1 Pterocles gutturalis
TCACATTTTCTTTACTCCACTGCTTTCCGTTTTAGGCAGGGAGTCAAGTCGAGGGACCCTGTTTCTGCCGCAAAAACTAGTTGTTTATGAAGAAAGTAGTCCCCCAGACAAATCACGAATAGCACTAGGTTTACATAGCTCGATGTATTTAAATATCTTCCACCGGTCTCGATGTGGCTGCTCTCTAGGGCTCCAAAGCACCGCAGGGAAGCTGAGTTTTCCCCTCACATCGGTCTAAGGGGCAATAGCATGGGGAAATCCAGAGCAGGAAAAGAGGAAATCAGCCTGGCAATTATTCAGAGGCTTCTGGAGACTTTTAAGATTCAGGACAATCTTTTAAATTCCACCTATGGAAAAATCTGTTTGGTGTAAGGAGGCCGGTCCGGGAAGC
>NW_010144105.1:1312-37477 GCF_000699245.1 Pterocles gutturalis
TCAGGCAGCGATTTGCGGGACAGACGGTGGCTGTTTGCAGGAGGCTTTTCTCACCAGCGTCAGCTCGGGGGAGCAGGGAGTTTAGGCCACGGGCCACTCACCCCAGAGGGTTCAGTGTGACTCCCAAGGCAGTTGCCTATGCTCTGTATGAACAACAGATGTAGCTCGTACAATGAAAATTATTAGAGGGTCAGAACCTGATAACTTCACACTGTCTGGGGGAAATGGGAAATTGACTAATGGAGAAATATTTTCTAACTAGTTTATATTTTTTTTCCTTATTTTTAAGGACTCCATCTCTAAACACAGCCTTTGTAATGTTACACAAATTTTGTATCAACAACCAATAATCCCAATATATAAACAAAACCAATCCCAATGCTGCTTCAAACTAGATGATTGTACAAGACGTAGAGAAATTAAATAGTGCCCTTTCCTCCAAGAAGAAAAGCAGGTGTAAGCTGGTGAAGGGTAAGATTTTCACTTGACAAATCAAACAGGAAAACAGTCTTGTGCTAACTACAAGATCTTGTCTATCTACCATACCCATACACCTCATGCAGAAACTGCTTGCCTTCAGATTAAAGCACATATGTGTTCCGCACAGAAAAGGCAACTGCGTCTTTACTGAGTGGGTGCAGGCAGGATGGTTGCAAACAGAAGAAACAGATGCAAGCAGGACAAGCAAGCTTAATCTTCATATGATTAGACTGCCAAAGGTAGCAAAGCAAAAGTTAGTGTTAGAAGAAGGGAGGCCTAAGAAAAGGCATTGATCCCACCCTGGTATGCTTCTGATTTTTTTCTACCTATGGGAAATTATTCCTAACTGATGCACTGCCTTCTGTATTATGAGTCCATAGCACATGCAAGTCAAGAAAGAAAAGCAAATGCAGTAAGACTTCTAGAATTAATGTGTTTTATGGTCTAAAATATGATAGCAGTGTTTCAGTGGATATATTCTGATCTCAGTGATACCTGCTACAACATAACTACTAATGTTATAACTGAAATTCTAGGCTCCATTGATTCAATCCTGAAGTCTCTCTGGCCAGAAACTGACCTGGCAAATCTCAGAATTTTGCTGCTGTTGTTTGTGGGATCAGATATTCTTTTTTAATTGTAAGACTTTATTTTAAATCATTATCCATAAAGCCTATTTTAAGATATCCTCATCCCCATAAGAACTTGAAATCTGGAATAGTCTCAGTTTCAAAAAGTAAAGATCCATTTCAGCTTCTGGAGTTTTGCGGAACATATTGTTAGATTAACTAGCTTTAGTTAGATAAACCAGGCATAAGTTTAGACATTTATATGCTAAATACCAATACTTAATTGCCTACAGGCCCCTATCCTGGAGATTTACTTATTTTTTTAAAGAATCAGTGGTCCTCCCTATTTCCTCATCCAATGTGGTCACTTGCACTGCCCATGTAGCAAAGGCTAATGGTTAGAGCACTCTTCTCAGAACCTGTGAAGGTATCTAAGTTCAAGATCACTTCAGCTCAAAAGGATTCAAATGCACATCCATGCATCAAACCCAGTCAACTGCAAAATGCTTTTTAGTGAAGTTATGCCATTAAATAGCAACAACGAACATAAGATTCATGAAGTGTCAAATAAGCCACAAGGCCTGGGTGCTTCTCTACAAAGGCAGAGTCCAACAGCCATTGGAGAAAAAACACCATGGATGAAGAGAGGGAAGGAAGGATAGGAGTAAATGGCAAATTTTCACAGCAGAGTGCTACAAGGACTGGTGTTGGGTGTCCCAGAAATTCATAATCACGGTATGTAAAAGGTGAGTTACAGGTAGGGAAGTGACAAATGTTTACTTGTAGTAAGTCACTCAGATTAATAAAAAAGAATAGCTGACAAATTGGGAGTTGCCAAAAGATATCCATATTGAGTTACAGAGTAATAAAATGGAAGGTGAAATTAATTGCTGATTTATGCAAACTCACATGCATGGGGAAAATAGTCCTGATTTTATATAGATAACAGTAGGTTCTGACCTTAGGATTCTTATGAAGTTATGGTATATAGCTCTGTGAAAATGTTGGCTCAATAGTCATTAGCCATGAAAAAAAGAAAAATCACTAGGAAAGGAACAGAGAACATGACAGAAAATATCATGTTCCTGTTTAAATCCTAGGTAAACTGTAATGCATCAGGAAGTTCTGCAAGTTCCTCACACCTGAAAACAGATATATTAAACTGGCAAGATACAGAGAGAATCAGATGGGATAATCAAAGGTACATCTTCTGTACAAGTAGCAATGCAATAAATTAAGTCTCTTCAGCATGGAAAGAAAGGATATAGAGAGATATATGACACAACTTTATAAAATAATGAGAGACCTGGAGATTGAGGTTGCTCATTCCTTCTCTTAATACCAGAACTGGGAGTCATGAAAAGGGTTCAAAGCAAACAGAAAGAGAGGATGCTTCACATAGTGTGTGATTATATAATGTATTTAATTGTCACAGGATGTTGAGGGTGTTAAAATTTTACATGGGTTTGAAGAACAACAGGAAAATTAATGTAAGATATATCTACTGAGGGCTGTTCCATAAAAAATTGCTACCTTACTCATGCTAGTAATATATTTCTGAAAGTATCATTACATGCTTTTCCTGTACTACTCTTTCTAGAGCATCCATTGTTTGCCTACTGTTGGAGACAGGACACTGGGCTAGATGAACATTTGGGGTGACCTATGACAGTTGTTCTTAGAGAGTGGACCAGGGTCTGTGACTTCCATTCCTAGCCAAGTGCCGTAAATCAAAGAAATTCTTTGAAGTTATTTCAGTGTATGATCTATGAGATTAGACGTCATGGATGCATGCAGATGTGCAGATGCAGAGAATCCAAACTCCAAAGGCTAACTGCATTTGTTTTATACAAAAAATACTTTAAATGAACCAGAAATGTCCAAGTTCCTCTTTCCAATGAGACTGTCTCACTGACTGGAATAATTTGCTAATTTTCTGGTGAAATCAATACTAACAATTAGAAAGTTTCAGCATGAGAGACTGAGAGATCTTTCTATATTATGCCAGCATATCCAACAGAGTGGACTGAGCATAGGTATGGATTTGAATCACCTCTAAGATGGAGAAGCAACTCCAAACATCTGTGTCCTGGTACTATAATACTGGGCATGTCTATGCCATGCATGTCTGAGGCATCCATGCTGCTCTAGGTATTGACAGAGGTGTCAGAGTATTAATTTTGTCTATACCTCCTCCTCTGGTGACAGGACCAGTGAAAAGAAACTGTTTGCTTTTTGGAGGAGAAAATAATGAAGTTTTAACACATGAAAAAATCCGACTGTAATGATGAGCTTCACAGACCTTTAAAAGATAATTTTTATGCCATTTGACATGTATAATATACCGCAGAATCTTGTAATATTTCTCTAAACTTCACATGGATGCTTAATCTACACTGGGAGAGGTACTAATTTTTAATTAGATAAAGGAATCCGTTTTTAAGGCAAATGACCTGTGAGAAAGGTGTAAGCCCACACTGCATGGACTGCTTTTATTATATATCACTCATTAAAATAATAATTGGACAATAGATAATAAAAGCCTTTAGAAAAAACATAGGGACCAAGGATGCTCCCCTTCTTAAGCCCAAGAGTAATCTTAAAGCAGTAATTTGAAAAAGTAAAAAGAACTTGATATTCTTTATCAACTCATCACTGCCCCTTACTGTCAAAAGGTAGGGTTTTGGCTGAACACAATGTTACCTAGTGAATAAATTACTAGGCAAAGAGTTCTTTTACTGGTAAGGGCTGCTAATTTTTATTTATTATCAGTCTTCACTTTAACAAAAAAAAGCTTTCAACTCTGCCTACTACACAACAAACTCCCAGTGTGGATCAAGCCTTCCGTTCAAGAATAATCTGAAGCTCAATCAATTATTAACTCTGAATAAAAGTGCAGAAAGAAAGCAGAAAAATGTATTTTAATGTACTGCTTGCACCATAGAACTGCACTGGAAAATGATAATTTGCTGGGAAAAATGTAAGATTACTTTGTAACTTGATTGTAGTAGCCATTTGTGTTTTATTAACCTATTGTTTTATGTGGGATTTGTGACTTGGATTTGTCCCCTCCTAAGGCTTGAAATGAGAGTTTTCTTAATCCCCATGTGGTCTTTTAACTGTGGTTGGTATGACAGACTAGTAAATATGCAAATTATTGTGATATTTCATATGCTTAATAAAATGTATGGCTGTAACTGGTAGGTGCTTACATCCTGATTAACTGATTTTTACTGACTGCTTATGAAAATCTTTCCCGGTACATCTGAGCTTGGAAGAAAATGCAATGTAACATGGTACATTGCTGGCTGATTATTACAATATACAATTTTTAAAGCTAAATAGGACTGTTGGGATGAGACCTAGACAGAGAATCTACTTATTGTTTCTTCAAGAATTTGCAATGGAGATAAAGACAAAACCACAAAAGGATTAATAGGATACATCTTCAAAATGAATTTACACCAGTGAAAACAGATAACAAGTGAACTGAGATCCTTACTGAGCTTCTGGTATCTTTACAGCAGATCTATTTATAAGCTTTTTAAAACACTGCAAATGATCCAATTTACTCACCAGTGTTGAAAACAAACAAACCCCCAAACAAACTAGTATGTTGAAAACATGGGCTTAAATTGGGGGTCAAAATGTATATTGCTCCAGATTTTACATTTTGATATATTCTCTACTGTCATCAGCGTATTTCACATGCAAACCTTCAGGCAGAAATGAAGGGAAAATATATGGAAAAACATCAGCCTAGTAGGCTGACTTTAATCTGAGGAACAAGGAATTGTGAAGGAAAGAATAACAAACATAAGCATAAAATGGGGTAAATGCAAATTGCATGCATCAAATGCAAAGTATGACGAACAGCTTGATACTTTTCTCTGGTAACTGATTTTTAGTGAAAATAAAGGTAGAGCAATAGACTGAACAGACCTTTAGGAAAGAGCTTGGTATTATGGTGCCTGGCAAATTACCAGTATAAGTAGAAGAGGACTAGAACCTCCTACAAGGGCTGACTATACACTGAAATAATGTGAAATTAAGCAACATGACATGTAAATCTATGCATTTTAGGTCTTGTAACAAAGGTATCTGAGGTGGCTTGCCAGGTACAAGGAACTCAGAGGATTCCCTTTTTCCAACAAATGAGTATAAAACTCATCAAATATTCAGGAATATGAACGAAGGCCAAGAAAAAATTGAAAGTTCTCATGAATTCCTATTACCTTTAGCATACATATAGTGCTCTTACTGTCACCGCCATTTCTTCCTTCCTTGCATAGTACTTTTTTTATTTACTACACTGAATTTATTAATTTCTGGTTATATCTCCAGCTCCACGATATCAAACTGAAAAGTGTCTACCCTACAATCCCTGTTCTCCCAGTTTGACAGTGAGTTCTGCCTAAATTCTCCTGGAGTATGCAATTTTAATTGATTGACTGTTCATTGTGAAGAAATACTACCTTAGCAGATGTTACAATGTTATGCCATTTTGTCAGCTACTAACACTCCACAATTTCTTCAGTGAGAAGAATTTTTATAGGGAAGTTAAGCCTGTTGCCAACAGATTGAATTTTCCTAATTGTGCCTGAGAAGCATCACAAAGACACATTCCTCCCAACCAGGAATCAGAAAACTGTGGAAGTCAACCATATTCCTCTGATTTGCTGAAAATTAAATTTGCCACCTGGAACTGCTCCCTATTTAGATGGCCATGAAGAAAAGTGGGACCACATCAGTGGCAGTGGTTTGCTGCCATCAGAGAGGCATCTTGTGACCACCAGCAGTTTTCTGAAAGTCCCATAAGTGGGAAGTGTCGAATTTTTTACTGTGAGGACTGTGAGGGTGGTGAGACACTGGAACAGGTTGCCCAGGGAAGCTGTGGATGCCCCATCCCTGGAGGTGTTCAAGGCCAGGCTGGATGAGGCTTTGAGCAATCTGGTCTAGTGGAAGGCGTCCCTGTCCGTGGCAGGGGGGTTGGAACTCAATGATCTTTAAGGTCCTTTCCAACCCATACCTTTCTATGATTCCATTCTATGATTTCTTTTTTTTTTTTTTTTTTTTTTTTTTTATTTTATGCCCGGAGGAGGATCATGGCAGGAGAAGGCAGTAAAGGGTTGGTCACTGGGCGTATCTCTCCAGCACAAAAATTTTGGTGCAGAGGGTAGGTGCAAGACATTTATCCAGGTTTCACTCTCTTGTCTTGCGACATTTGACTCTTTTGAACATTTGGAAATTTTTCATATACCCTTTCAGTCTGAATTTTTTAATCCTGGTGTCAATAATCCCTGCCTTGGAATTGTCATGTGCCTTTTCTTTAATTTCTAGTATTATAGCATCATTTACTGTCATATGTTTCAGTCAAGGAAAACAAAATCTCTGCCACTTTTTAATCACTTATATAGTACAGTTGAGAAACCTGTACAAATGCAAAATACAAAATAAATTTCATCCTACAGATGTTTACATCCTACTTGCCTATGAGATACATTTTCTTATTGATAAGCAGTACTAAAAATATTACAGGGTTGGTAAACAAAATTTGCTTTAAATTATTTAACTTTTCCTTCATTTACATTTTTTTCCAACAATGCTGTCAATGCTGTTGAAAGAAAAACACCAGATCTAAACAACAAAAAATTACGCTGAGAATCTAATGCAAGAATGTAGGAAAACCACGGAGAAACTTCACAAGATTGCCAATGTTTGATGAAATCTCAACATTCTGAAAGACAATTTTGAAAGTTCTAGATAATACAGATGTCATGTCAAAGGAATTAGAAATGTGCATGAATGGAGGAAGATTCACAAGCTGTGCAGACACAAATTCTGGGCTCTTAAATATGAAAGGTATGTTCAATGGCTTTTACTGAATCAAAATTAATGAAGGCACATTGAAGATGACTCACAAAATTCACCTTTGTTGCTGCTGCTGCTGAAGATATTTTCACTTTTGATGCATCTTGGGTTTCAAAATTTCTCATTAAATATTTAATCAGGATACTGACATCCAGGTGATAACTCCCCCAGCAGCCACAGAAGGCTAAGAGGAAGGGTAGGTTCACAGGGTTTCTATTCAAGTCTTTCTAGTGGATACAACAATAGGAAAGGATTCAACTGCTCTGACCCACTATCGCTAGGACATTCAGAGACTCCTCTGTGGGTTCCCAAACTTCCCAGTACTGTTGCTATGCTTATAGGAACACTTTACTTTCTAGCTCACCAGGTCAAATGATTAAAATACTGTAGGATCTCCTTAGTGAAAGACACCAGTGTAACAAAGGAATAGGTGAACAAACATCAAAGCCATAAGATTTCAATTTCTTGGGTATTTGCAAGTCAGATGAGAAGTGAAGTACATTTTTTCAGTTACTCGCTCAGGAAATCAAGGGGTCCAGTTCAGATCAAGATTTTTTCATGCTAGATGTTGAACAGAAATCGATGTGAGAGAAAAAAAGGCACTACTATCTTATTTTACGGGTAGAGAACAGAAAGAAAACCTACCTTTGCTTTGGTAGCTGGTAGCAGAGTCAGAGGCTGTATCTAAGTCTCACAAATACTGGCTCAAGCCTTACTTGCAAGGTCCTCTTCTCTTTCATAGAAAGAGTCTTTCATTTTGATAGTTACCTTTTAATTCAGTTCCTAGAAATGCATAGATAAAACCAACCAAAGTCTTATGAAATAAAACATTTAATGGACAAAACTCTGGGGTAGTTGCTGGTACCTGTCCTGTTTGGAAGAAAGGAGTAAAATTCATTTGCACTCTCATGAAAATAAGCTTTGGGTCCCAGCATGACCTCAGAAACAGGCTGAATTCAGACAAATGCCCTGTTTCCTTCGAGCCTTATCTGAGACAAATATTTTCATTTCTTTACTGAGCTAAGCTAGCTAATCAGGTTTCCTCATCCCTTTGAGCTCTGTGGTTTCTAATTAGCATTATCGCTTTTCCAAGGGCCATGGTGCTTGGCTTCCCGGAAGAACTGCATCACTGCCTTGAGGTCCTGATGCTGGCAGGTGGCAGCATCCAGCCCCAAGTATGGAGAGATGGATGGATGTCAGCTTCTTGTTGCTTTGCACCTAACCAATTAGACAACTGCTTTCAGCTCTATCATGGACACTACACAGTTCTTCTTGGTTGTGTAGCTCCTTATTTACTCTCAATTATTTTGCCTAACAAACTTTTCCTGCTCCTGTATCTATCAGAGGCAAAATACAGGAAGATGGAGGGATGAAAGCTGCATAGAAGTGTAAAGGATGCTGAGAGCTTGTTAAATATTCTAGCAGGCCCTCATCCCAAGAATTTCTACAAATTGTATTGTTATCAAAATGCTTAGGGGGATCCTAATGACCACAAAGGATTCAGCTGGACCACCCAGAGCTGCAAATGCTAAAAGAAGCCTCAAGGGCCTCTTGCAGGATTAAAGTTGCTCCCTATTTAACATGTTGAAAATATTCTGAAGGCCTTCCCACCATCATCAAGTAATGAAAAATTTTATTTGTACTTATCCAATCACTTTATGGTATTACTGTGCTGCCTGAAAGCTGTACCAGAAGAAAATATCCACCTGTGTGACTGACTCACCATAACTGTTATATAATAGCCTTAAGACCATTGGAAAACACCTATTCTAATGGTTTATATATCCTGGTGAAAGCTAATTAATACACTACCTGCCTATGGAATTAGCACTGATTTGTGTGTCCTGCCTCATGAAGAAACATTCAAAAATACCCTGTCTGTCAGGGACTAGTTTAACAAAGATGCTATTGATGGCTCTTCCACGAATCTTGCACTAATAAAGCTTTCCATTCAACAGAGTATCCAATTCTAAACCTTTTACAAATTAAAAGGGCAGGATGCATTTAATGACTTAAGCTCAGTAGGAGAAAGGAGAAATGACCTTACAAGTAATAGACATAAGTAGGGAGGGAGTTTGGGAATAGGCAGTTAGAAATTATGTGTACCTGGACACAACTGTAAAAGCAAGAAGTTAAATCACTTTATAGCCATCAAAATATGGAGCTACATGGATCATACACATAACACCAGCATAAAATCTGTTTGTTGAATAATTGTGTTCAATTTGCCATCATAATTCAAATTGAGTGAAAGATATTTGTTCAAATATTTCCATGAAAATGTAGCTATTTTTCTGTAAGCATGTACATAAATGTAGTGATACTTATAATAAATACATTATTTTAAAGTCATTGTAAATACACCACTGAGAAATATTCTCCCATCACTGGAGTTGAACTGAATATGATAAAATTATTGTGAATTGTCCGACACTGGAATTGAGGCTGTGGGGAATATCTGACATATGGTATATTAATACCCTGTTTTTCACGTGGGTTGTTGCATATGATTGTCCATAGTTATGATTTGAAAGACTGCTATGTCTGTATCTCTTCTGTTAGCGAACATGCATCATAGGCTGAAAACACAGGGCAAAGAGAGGACCATATACCAGGATAACAGATGGCCCAAATCACAAACATTCTCACTAGTATATGATGTTTATAAAATCTTACAGCAATTGGCGTGCATTTTTAAGCCGGACAGAAGCACTTTCTTTGCCTCATTGAGAGACTGTCCAAGCCCACAACAGTTCTTTTACAGGTTTAAGAGCAAGAACTTCTTAAGGGCATGTGTTTTGGAGGTACATACATTAAAACTAAGGTCTATGAAGCACTGAAACTATACATCTTTACAACGTGAAAATTTGCATTGGTCTCAGACTGTTTTCAGAAACTCAGAGCAGAGAATATTTGAATGTAAAAAGACTGCTTCACTGAGAGGAACAAGTTTCGAAGTGTAAAAAGCCCATTATTTTGCTTTACATTGTAAATCCTTTTGTTATCTGTAGGCAGTGTATCAGATACATCAGGAATGGAATGTAACATGCATCAAAACTAACAAGATATGGTCACAGTGTGCTCTTAGATGACATTGCGTTTTAGCATTCCCTGTTTCTTCCTCATATATCATAGATTTCCCTATAAACAGGTGAAACAGGTTAAACTCTCATCAAAAGCCAATCCAGTCACATGCATAACAGCATTCTTCAATTAAAAGAAAGACTTAACAAATTAATCAACGGGACAAAGCTTCCAAAGCCTACACACGATGTTTTAGCACATTTGGGAAGATTATGGCTTAATTTACAATTCTCTGGGTTCTCTGAGATATCCCCAGTGTCTTGCTGAAACCTTCCCCCCCTGCACCTGGACCCTAGCTCATTGTGTAATAAGGAGGGTTATTTTGGCTTGGAGAGAAGAGGACTTTCATGACTTCAAACATGGACGTTAGATCAAGTTTTTATCTTCTCACATAATCCTGTCTTTGATGTCACCAGACTGAGGCCTCTCAGAATAGAAAGAGAAAGCTGTGAAAAGAGGCTCAGTTAATTTATACATTTAAGTGCTGCTGTTCTAATTCGCCAGTGTAGCATTTTCATTGTTTTCTGCTTTGCATCCTAAAGGCAGGCTTACACCAGGCAATTATGAATGGCTCTTCTGAACAAATAATTGAAATTCGCTAGTTGTGGGATATGGTTAAACAATGTCAGGATTGGAGGTGCGAGGTCAAATATATTCCCAGTGGCACTACTGATGTTGCAGGCTACCCTTTTCACTTGCCTTGAAGGATGAGTATTTGTAATATGCCCACTTTAACAGCAACTAATCAGGTAAGCTGCACGAGGCAAATGTCAAACATGAACATGATATTTTGCATTTGTCTTCAACACAGAACAGCAGTCTTGCAGTTAAAATAACAAACCTTTAGAACGTAATATGGAAGACTGCTTTGAAGCATGGAGACTATTTGATGAGAATAAAACATTTAAAGATATAAAACATTTGCAAAATCCTTCTCTTGCAACTGCAGCAAGAAGACAGCTATAAAACTGGGGATTGACCCTATGTGCAAACACTTCCGATGAAGAATTCCACCAAGCTAGTGGTGCAGCAACAGTTCTGTAATGAATTATCTTCCCTTTAAAGTAGCAATGAAAAAAAAAACCTGTTGAAACACCTAACTGAGGGATTGTGAGACATTGTTTCTGCATAGTTTACCTTGCAAAGCTATTAATTTAGTTTTTCACAAAACTAAACCCACTTTTCTGCAAACAAATAATCCACATTATTTTCTAGTGAATTTGTGATGTAAGAATTTTGTGCCAAAGTCCATCAATACAGTCGGCTTTTGTGCTCCTCAAAATCAAAGCAAAACCCTGTGTGTGTGCATGTGTGGAGAATGGAACTGTGGTGCAGAAATACAAAACGTGACATAATACAGCATGTCAAGGTTAAAGTTACATAGGTAGGTCTTTTTGTCTCATAATGGAATGAATTAACTAAAGGAAAGTGTCAGTATCCAAAAGTAAAACACACATACCTTACTGAGTCAGGGATCTTCATGCTTAGTGATCATTGCCATGGACCAAAACAGAGCAATTTGCTCTTCCACATTCATCAAAACACAGCACACAGGATAAACCTTCCATTTCGTCTGTTGTCTTACCTGTGCACAAAATATACTTGGTCCAAGCTAAAGCACTGTTAACTCAAGCCATTCAAAACTGCTGAAATTTCCACTAATCTTTTTCTTTGCCTTTTGAAAGTGTGAACTGCCAAAGTTCAAAGTCCTTCCTTACAACCACAAACCTAAAACTTATTTATCTTTAAAATGCAATCTGACATGCATCATATTTATAGTCTCAACAACTTGAGAGATGAGACTTCAAAAAAGTACCTATTATTGCCATTTTTGTATTCCTGCTCCTACTACCACTTCTCTTCACTCCAGTACCAAAACTGTTTTTGTGTTTAAATATTATGCAGACTAAGGTTCCACACTGACAGATGAGTTTGAGGTGGAAAACCTCACTTTTTCATATAGTTTTTTTCTCTCCAGTTCTTGACATCTATTTTATATTACCAACACAAATAAATGTTATCCATAGGCTCTTTCAATTACACTTTATTTTCCCTTTTACAGTCCTTTTTGTGTCTATTGAAGTTCATTTCAAGAGACACATTCTCTGTTTTTTATGCTTTCTACTGTGAGGTTAACATGAGTTATACCCTAATTTATGTTTATTAATGGGTTATAGTTCTGACCACATCCCCATGGGAAACATCACTGGCTTCCACAGCTACTTTCCTGATGATCATAAAACAAATATTGAACAATGAAGGAAGCTTAAAAAAAATCTGTCTAAAATTGAGGAATGGCTGCTTAAATACAACCCAGATTCAGTGCTATGTCACTCTCTGCAATCTTTTTACCGCTGTGTCTTTTTGATGTAAAAAAGCCTAGACTGGAGCATTGGCCCAGCACCTGTGCCACTCTATGCCACTGATTCCATGTTTTTTGGAATGGAAGTTTAAAAAAAAAAATTCCCTACAACAGGCAGAATAAATAAAGCTCTAGGCAAGAAAATGTCATAGCTCTGCTATTGTTTCTACTGACATCAAAAGCAAAAATCCCACTGATTTCAACAGGAGTTGGATCAGTCTCCTATTTTGGTGAAAAACTGTAAAACTGCCAGTTCCACAGGCAAAATTGCTGATACCTTCTGCATTTCTGGCACATAGTCAAAATTGCCAAGGCATCAAGCATGTTAAAGTAGATTAGCCACTCAGAATAAGGAGTCGACCTACCCCTTCTTAGTAGGTATAGGAAAACACTAGTATCAGCATTATACTAGCTCATTAGACTATCCAGCACAGAATCATAGAATCACAGAATGGTTAGGGTCGGAAGGGACCTTAAAGAAAATAAAATCCCAACCCCCCTGCCATGGGCAGGGACACCCTCCACTAGACCAGGTTGCTCAAAGCCTCATCCAGCCTGGCCTTGAACACCTCCAGGGATGGGGCATCCACAACTTCTCTGGGCAACCTGTTCCAGTGTCTCACCACCCTCACAGTGAAAAATTTCTTCCTAATGTCTAGTCTAAATCTACCCTCTTTGAGCTTATAACTGTTACCCCTTGTCCTGTCACTACACTCCCTGATAAACAGTGCTTCCCCATCCCTCCAGTAGGCCCCCTTTAAGTACTGGAAGGCAGCTAGAAGGTGTCCCCGGAGCCTTCTCTTGGCTGAACAACCACAACTCTCTCAGCCTGTCCTCATATGAGAGGTGCTCCAGCCCTCTGACCATCTTCATGGCCCTCCTCTGGACTCGCTCCAACAGGCCTATGTTGTTCTTATGTCGTGGGCCACAGAGCTGAACACAGATGAACGAGAGTGGAGTATAGGGGGAGAATCACCTCCCTCGACCTGCTGGTCATGCTTCTTTTGGTGAAGCCCAGGACACGGTTGGCTTTCTGGGCTGCAACCGCACACTGCTGGCTCATGTTGAGCTTCTCATCTACTAGTGCCCCCAAGTTCTTCTCCTCAGGGCTGCTCTCAACCCATTCTCCAACCAGCCTGTCTTTGTGCTTGGGATTGCCTTGATCCGCATGCAGGACCTTGCACTTGGCCTTGTTGAACTTCATGAGGTTTGCACAGGCCCTCCTTCCAAGCCTGTCCAGGTCCCTCTGGATGGCATCCCTTCCCTCCAGCATGTTGACCGCAGCACACAGCTTGGTGTCATCCGCAAACTTGCTGAGGTGCACTTGATCCCACTGTCCATGTCACCGATAAAGATGTTAAACAACACTGGTCCCAATACTGACCCCTGTGGAACACCACTTGTCACCAGTTTCCACTTGGACATTGAGCTGTTGACCGCAACTCTTTGAGTGCAACCATCCAGCCCCCTCCTGTTTTGCCAATTGATGGGGATAGCACAGAGGACACAGGCACCCAAAAAAAAGTAAACTTATTTTTACTTATGTCCAAATTGACAAAGTAATAAGGAAAGTAGTACAGAGAAAATAAAGCAAGATAAGGTAAAGCAGCAAGACAACAAGCAAACTACTATAGCAAGCACAAAATAAGGTAATGTACCTAATCATTACTACATAGAGTTAGCAACAGTGATTAAGAAAGATACATCACCAATTGCCCTATAATACCATCATCCCTGCAAATGGTCCCTGCTTTTATACAGTTAAATAAACAATTTTATATCTTAAGCTGTGAAAAACATCTGGTGTAGTTTTTTTTCTTCCTTGTTAACTTTTTCCCGTTCTTGGACAGAACCCAAGAAAAGGTTAAGAAGAAGTAAAGGTGTCTGTTTATCTTTGATTATGCGTCTCTACACAATGCCTGTCACCGCCCTGCTACCTTCTGTCACGTAGAGGTCTGTTTGAAGGTTTGAGATAGGTTTATCTCTCTTTGGCAAGTGGAGCTACTGTTACACAACCATTATCTTACAGCAAGCGTTACAGCAATGCTCTATAAGCGTTACAACAAAAGCTTTTATAAATTGGCATATATCCATAAGGTAATACATTGCATATGTGATCAATATGATACATATTAGGTATATTGTTAGGTTGCGAGGTTCATCTAGAGGTGAACTTTGGTTCAGGGCCGCACTGCTTAGGCCCTAGTATTTCAGCTCCTCATCCACCTAGTGGTCCTTCTGTCAAATCCATGTCTCTCCAATTTAGAGACAAGGATGTCATGTGGGACAGCGTCAAAGGCTTTACACATGTCCAGGTAGATGATGTCAGTTGCTCTTCTCTCACCCACCAATGCTGTGGCCCCATCATAGAAGGCCACTAAATTTGTCAGGCATGATTTGCCCTTGGTGAAGCCTTGTTGGCTGTCAGCAATCACCTTGATATGAACATCTTGATATGAAAATAATATAAATATTGTATATAGACATACAGTTTATTTAACTGTAATTTATAGTATATGTGATTTCACGAGATAATTTGATCAACCAGAGAAACTAAATATTCTGCAGGTACTGCCACTACAATACCTGTACTCCTAGTGACTAGCACTTCAGAGTGGCCTAGAAGTTGGTTTCTGTCACACATGGGGTAGCAGCCCAGGGAACGGGAGAGAGGATGGCAGAAAGCTGCCCAGCTGCTGATTTTTCTTCTGAGCAGAGGAGCATAACTGGGAATGGCTAGTGCCTCCTTTTCCACTTAATGGGTAAATCTGTCACTTTTTTATTTGTCTCAACATGGTCTTCTGTTTCTGTCACATTCCCTGGCTGCTAGGAGATGTTGTTAACAATATGAGTTTGTGAATCTTTTGCCAAGTGGGGAAAAGGTTTTGGGCTTCAGTCTCTATGCACATAATAATAAAAAGGACTAGTCAGTTTGCTGTGTCCCTGCATCTGACTTGTCTAATTGCTAGCCAACAGAATTTTAGCTATCCAGGGAACATCTTACTGTTGTATGTGGCCTTGAACAGCTGATCAACAGCCTGCTCCAGGAAGATGGTTAATTTCACTTGCCTTACACAGGAGTTGAACCAGGTCTCATGAAGCCTGACTGAATGTTATGTCAGAGCTGCTGGAGACCAGGACACAGATCATCTCCAGCCACAAAACAGAGGAAGGGAGCTTAACATGCAGTCATCAGTGGCTTTGTTAGGCATCTCATTGAAGGGACATTGACATATCCCATTTTGAAGCAACTATTTTATGTGGGGATGCTGGAAATCTAAATCCAGGGGTCCGGATTCTGCTACCTGGCCCAGGCACGCACATTCTTCAGTGAAACTATTCCTACCTATGTGTATTTAAATAATACTGAATTACTTATATCTTTTTATATTCAGTTCCCTGCTCCTTCTCTTTCAGTGTACATAGAAATCAATAAAGATATGCTAAAACCAGAGCAATGTAGAGATTAAGTAATAATCCCAGTACATACTGAGCAGGCAAGCAGTGGTCCTATTTGACTGAGGACTTGAAGATTTAGGCTGCAGTTATCCAGCCATGTTTATCATTCTCACTGTTTATTTATTTACTTATGAGACAAAAAATCAGCTATATCCAAGTATCAGTGTACCAATGAAGCATACAGGAACTGTCAATTCCAATAGCTCTGCCAATGGAATAACTCCTGCTTCTGCAGCTGTAGCTGTAGAGCCTCCTTACAGACTCAGTGATCTCTGTTCTTCTACCCAGTTACACAGAAAGGGAATTCAGAATGAAAACACTGTTGACATAATCAGGTTAGTAATAGATCACCGAGGGTAATCTAGACTTTTCAGGGTGTTGATTCATGACCTTTTAAAGCTATTTATTCCAGGACAAAACATGGCACAAACGGACATCAACGAAAGTGACTGGAGAGCTTTACTTAGGCGCTGGCTCATGCTTGGCTTGCACAAATATAAGTGGCTACAGTAAATGTCAGCAAGGGAGAGTCTGATCCCAGGAAATTATTTCTCTCTAACTTGCAGTCACCTTTAGGCCTGTCTATTTTTTGAACTGCCCATGACTAACATTAGAGAGACTTTTTAAATACAAGTTATAAAGAAGAGATCTTACATGAATAAAACAGAAAAAAGGTGCTTGCCCTAATTATGTCTACCTTTTGAAAATGCTTCTTAGCATAATGTTTTTCCTATTTCCATAAAAGTAGAGTGGTGGTGGTGTAATTAGATAGTTAATTTACTTTGTTATTAAAATTATTTCAACAATAGCGTGAATAATGCCAACTGGGTACCTGAGACAGCCTTGATCTGAACAGCCTGTTACCTACAGACAGAGATCAGAAGGGGAATAATAATAGACAAATAGCATATAATTTATAAAAATAAAATAATATCTATATAATTATAAAAAATGTAAAATTAAACTTTATAAAAAGTACTATAAACCAAATAGCAGATGTGAATTTTAGAGGTAAGCGGAACATGGATAAGGTTCAATTCTCACAAGTTGTAACAGGGAGCTTGAATCCTGCATTCAGGGAGACACCTTGGTGACTAAGAATTGTTGTTATCAAAATCTTATGAATAGAAGTCCTTGGGAGCACCAGCAGAGTGAGAGCAAATGGGAGTAACACAGAACAAGAGTAAGCAAAGAGCTGTTTGAGATTTGATATGCTTACTGGTAAGCAAGCCCAGAGAATTTAAGATGAGATTTTAAACCTCTTCTTTAAGCAGAGGTTAGCAACAATGTTATGCAGAAACTAAAGAAAGATAAAGTAGGAGGATGATCTTGTGATAGTCAATATGAATGGGAAGAAAGAAAGAGAGACAAAAAAAAGTATACCTTGCGAATACCAAGGGAGAGAGAGTGACAAGACTTAGATATGACCCGGAGACGAGTTACAAAGTCATGAACACAGCACAGAAATCATTGCTCAAACCCATGGTGCCCCCATGGGATTCACTGCTGTGACAGTGATAGGAGTACAATCAAGCTTTCAGTAGACTTAGATTAGTACCCACTTTAAGTAAGACAACATCATAAATATGATAGAGGGTGCTTTTCAAAAGGGCAGACTCATGAAGTCAGTAGTGGAGACTGCTGAAAGACATAACTTTTAAGTACATCACATGCTCTTAAACGCATGACCCCAAATACCTATGGTAAATCATAATTAAAATGTGGTCTTTCAAATCTTTCACTCATGCAGACTATTTATTTTGATTTCACAGACTTATACACTGATGAGGTACACTTGTCTCTGGTTATACTAGGGATTTGAAGGGAAATGAAATGGTCTTCAAATGGTCAGGAAAATAAAAATTCTCCAGTCTTATGGAAAAAAATGCACAAGAAAATTATTTGCTGGATTTCACAAGATTCTGGGCTTTGGTGTTTTTTTTTTTTTCCTCTGAGTCACACACAGTTGGTTCAAGTTGAACTGAACTCACCGTATTTTGATGTTGAAGAACACATAAAAACCATGAAGTGCGGTGTAAATGCTTGTGACTGAAAAAGATTCTCCTGACATAGGTAAATTCAGGCAAAGTAGTTTTCAGTGAGACGAGTTAAGTCCCTTTTCTCAAATACCAACATC
The DNA here is from genome assembly GCF_000699245.1 of Pterocles gutturalis. Classification (NCBI taxonomy): domain Eukaryota; kingdom Metazoa; phylum Chordata; class Aves; order Pterocliformes; family Pteroclidae; genus Pterocles; species Pterocles gutturalis. Next base: position 19,275 of record NW_010144105.1, read on the forward strand.
AAAAGGTTGATCTGGTTAAAGAGAATGATGGGATAGTAACATTTCATTATCTTCACTTTGATAACAATTTAAGAGCGATTAGAAGTTACAGGAAAATTAAGTTGCCAGTCCTACTTCCCCTTACCCTTGGAGTCTGGCTCTTTCAAGTGCTCTAGAAGACTGTGTTTTTATATTGATATTATTGTTGGCTTATGTTAATATGTATGAGAATTAGATGAATTTTTTTTTTTTATTTTAGTGTTTCCAAATCAACCCATATGTTCTTGGCTGACTCCAAATTCAACAAACACTTCTCCCTAAGTATTTCAAATTTGAGGAACCCTTGGTGAATGGCTGTCAATGAAGATGCTGTCTTAGTCTTCTCTAGTGTAATCTGAGAGGTTCCAGAAAAGATAATGGAATGGAATTTAGTCCTCTGCACTGCAAATCTCCTTTCCTCACTTAGCAACCACCTCTTCTCCTCTTGAAGATCTACCTAACTCCTGACTAACTTTTGTAGATAATGTGAATGAGGCTTAACAAGCCCAAGCTGTTACCATATAACCCTGATTAATTTAGGGGGCATACTATTAGTCTAGTGGATGAAAATAAATACATTTTTTAAAGTATGCTATCATTTGACAACATCGGCATTTTCATAAACTTTAAAGAGAATCACGTCTACTCCAACAAATGTTATATTAAATTCCTTAATATAGATAAAACATCATATCTAGCCCCAGTCCCTTTTTTAGAAATGTCAAAATAATTTGTTTTGAAACTCTGTAAGACAAAACAAAATTTTGTGTGAGCACTGGAAACACTAAAGCTGGGGCACTACATATTTTATCCTATATTCCCTAAAGTCCATCACTCCCACATCTCCAGTCAATTTCCATTCACCAGTCTTCATCAATGTTGAAAAAAATTGTACTTTTGAGGTCTCTAGTTCTCTGGAAAGGTGGAGGCCTGGTTGAAATTAGCCAAGGTACTCAAAGAAATAGGAATTACAGATGGAGAGTCTGACCACATAATTTTTTTAGTTAATTTGTTAAGAAAATAAGAGAATAAAATAATAATATTAATGAAACTAGTAAATCACAGCCAAAGACAGTGTGTGGACTATTTCAGACTGAACTATTAGTGTGGACAAGATTTAACTGATACAAAATAGGGTCAAATACTGGGAATCATGGGCCATTGATGACAGACAGGCCCTTAGAAACACAAACTAATTAAAACATAGTCCCTGTACATCAATTCACAGACACACATGCAGGAAAAAAACATACAACTAACAGACTAAATCTTGATTACTGCTGAAGTACAATTTGCACTCACGCATATGAGAGCTTTGGTGAAATAAAATAAGTTTAAATTACACAGTCTAGTGAGTCTTACAGTAGATCTTAGAGACTAAGATAGTAACTCTCCTTATTCAAATTGCTGTAAAATAGTGGCAAATGCATTTGAAAAAAGGCAATAAAGCTGTTGAGATATTTCATCTTGAACACGAGATCCTGCTTCTAAGAACAAGAGGTCATATAACATACCATGAATAAATATATTTAATTTTTAAAATATACTGGAAGATTGACTTTTGTTCTTGTAAAAACTGATAAATATGAATGTGAAGATGAATAAAATATAAGGTCACCATCAATTCACCCTATTTTATGAACTTTGATCATGTAATAGGGTTTGCATTTGTTTCTCAGATATGAATGGAGATAGAATTCAAGATAAGATATTAATCATAATTAAACTGACTATGACAGGTCTATGCTGACAAATTCTTAACGACCACAAAGAATGCTTAGCCATAATGAACTGCTTCATTCATTAATTTCCTCATTAAGAGGGCCTCCACTTAATAAGTTCAGTAAAAAGTTGATATAATATTGTGTTTGTATTCTCTTTTTTATCAATTTCCACTTCAGTGGTATATTATTTGGAAAATGAAATAAATAATTTAAAACATATAATTGCTTGTATATATTCATATAGTAATTCCCTAAGCGATGCTGTGTTTGCAAGTTGTCAGTGTGCATATTAATTTGTCATACCCACCAACCTCATGTTCATTTATTTACTACTAGCCATCGAGAAGCAGATTAAAAAGCACATGCTGCCCCCTCTTTGAAAGTTTTATTAAGGCCAAGTAGGCCAAATGGTATTTTCCAATTGAATCCTGCTGGTTGCCAGGACTTGAAAATTGCTAATTACCGTTCTAAGTGACTTAATATGTTTGTATGCATGATTATTAATGAATACACTTAAGTGCTGCATAAAACAACACTTTCTCATTTCAATATTAAAACATATTAATTGTTCAGTACATACAGGTTCATGTGAACTTGTTAAACACTATTAATTTACAGAAACGCCTGTCATATTGATAAAAACTGGTGATGGCCTTGTGTAGAATAAATAAAAAATGAACTAAAAGTACAACTTCCTTTTCCTTCTTCTTCTGTTCCCTCCTCCTCACCACCAAACCAGACCCACATAAATACCTATATCACTACGGGCCAGAGGAGTTAGTAGTTTAGCTTCTGTTTTCCAAAACAATAGCAGGACACACGCACACACTGCACATGAGCAAGGAAAAAAGCATATTGTTCCTGCCTTTCCCAGAAATTACTCAGAATCACAGAATCATCGAGACACGAAAGGACTTCTTGAGATCATCTTGTGCTCAAACAGGGTCACCTAGAGCAGGTTGCTCAGGACTGTGTCCAGTTGGATTTTGAGAATGTCCATAGAAGAAAACTCCACAATCTCTCAGGGCAATCTCTGCCAGTGTTTGGTCACCCTCACAGTATAAAAATATTTTCCTGTGTCCAGATGAAATTTCATGGTTTTTAATTGATGCCCATTGCCTCTTGTCCTGTCAGTGGGTACTAGTGAGAAGATTCTGGCTCCCTCTTCTTCATTCCCTCCCATCAGGTGTTTACACACACAGATAAGATCTCCCTGAGCCTTCTCTTCTTGAGGCTGGACAGTCGCAGCTCTCTCAGCCTCTCCTCATACAGATGATGCTCCAGTTACTTCATTGCCTTTGTGGCCCTGCACTTGACTCATTCCAGGATGTCTATATCATTCCTTTACTGGGGAGTCCAGCGCTGCACCCAGCACTCCGGATATACCCTGCCAGTGCTGAGTAGAGAGGAAGGATTATCTTAATCTGCTGACAGCACTCTGACTGTTGTGGCTCTGAAGTCTATTGACTTATGTTCAACTTGGTGTCCACCAGGACCCACAGGTCCTTTTCTGCAAAGCTGCTTTCCAGCTAAGCAGATCCCAGTGTGTACTGGTGCATGGAGTTGCTCCTCTTAAAGGGCAAATCTTTGCATTCCCCCTTTTTGAACCTCGTGAAATTCTTCCCAGACTGTTTTTCTAGCATGTCAACCTCCTTCTGATGTATCTGCCATTCTTCCCAGTTTTGTGTCATCTCTAAACTTGCTGAGGACACACTCTGTCTCAGTGTCCAGGTCATTGATGGCACGTTAAACAGTACTGGCCCCAGTATTGTCCCCTGAGGTAAGCCACTAGTGATCACAACCCTTTGGGCCTGGCTGTTCACTCGGTTTTCAATCCATCTCACTATTCACTTAACTAACCTAAGACTTGTCAGCATGTTTCTGAGGATGCTATATGAGGCAGTGTCAAATGCCTTACTGAAGCTTAGGTAAACAACATTCACTGGTCTCTCCTTGTCCACCCAGGGAGTTATTCACTGTGGAAGGCTCTCAAGTTTCACTGGAAGTTGAAAGACCATCCAAGAAATAAGGCAACCCTCTGCTGCTTTTTGAACTCGCAGCAGAAAAATACCCCATAGCAAAAAAATGGTGTTGTGATGCTTGCATATGTCCTTTGTTTACAGGACCTGTGTCTGAGTCCAGGGAAGAAGAATCTCAGATGAAATTGTAAAACTGTGCAATTTAAATTATACTGTTAAAAGATAAGGTGTCCTGCAACAAATTCTCTCCGTAAATCTAAAATCCTAGAGCTAATCCCATATGTTCATAGAAATGTGATTGCAGTGTACAGCAGAACTTGAAGAAAATTTATCTCTGGGACCTGTTGAAGACCATCAAGACCAGCTCTTTTGCTGATGAACCATTGACTAGTAAAAGGCCTAACTGTAATTTTTTTTGCCAAGAGTTCAACTGCTGGGATGAAGTTTTTCTGGGAACTGAAGGAGAGTTCCTTGAAAAAGAGTGTAGTATACACTGGCATTCAAATACAAAATGCTTTTCTGAGTATTACTTGCTCTGTACCTATGAAGAGTGAAGTAAAGGAGCTTCTGCCCCAGCAGAGCCTCTGATGAATGAGCCTTAATGCAGCTGGTGGCACTAGTACTTTACAACATTCCAGCATAGCAACACCTGTTAATGCTGTATGAAAGTCCTTATGATCTTCATTAAGCAACTCTTCACAATTTCCTGTATTTCTTTATAAGAAAAGTAGGTGTAGATGTGAAACAAATAGCAGTAACTTTGTTCATAAAGTGAAGTTTTTCTATTAAAAAAGCAGAGTAAGCTTCAAAAAACACCTTTGCAGAAGTTACTTGGTTTACTGCCCTGAAGACAAACAGCCAGTCTTAACTGCTTGTCCAAGAACAGATTTGACTGATTTTCCCACTCAAAATCTGTTTTAATTACTTTTACATACCTGAAAGAATAATTTAGGAAACTGATTCTACTTCTTCAACAGACAACTACTCACAGCTGCTCCAGATAAACATGAACATTATCCTGCAGATACAAGTAAAACAACACATTATAAATATTTCAGGTATTTTTTCTAAATTGGAGGTCATTGTAAAAAAAGTTAAGATAATAAATCTACCGTATAAACATATTCTCTTGGCACTCAGCAGGGGCCTGCTTGGGATCATTTATCTCCAGTTCATTAACTTGTCTGCATTATTCAGCAGCCTGGTTCATGCTCAGTGGGCTTCAAACAACTTTGAACAGCTGAAGTCTTCTTCAGTTTTGACTTAGGCTCTCACTTTATAATAAAAAGTTGAAACTTGCTTGAGTTGTTTTGGCGGATTAATGTCACTAATGCCATAGTTGACTAATGCCTTGTTTGCATGGTACTGTGAATATTCAACTTGGAATTAGCTAATATACATGATAAGATTCCATTTAAGCATTGTTACGTTCACTTCCATGTATGAATAACAGCTGTTAATTCAGAAGTCATGTGATGCACCCTTGAGTTATAGACATATGTATATATACTTGTGAAATTATTGTCTTAAAATTATAAAACATGTAGTATTTTATTTTATAAAGATTTATTTCATGTACAAAGATGAACACAATATCAACATGTTGAAATAAAACTTTGGTCAAGCAAGGTTTTATTTGCATATATTTAAAACTTATGGATATGTAAGAGTCCTTAAAAATCCACAGAATTACGTATCATACCATTCCCAAAGCATGAACAGGACACATTTTAATCTAAGGATGTCAAAGGTATCTGTAATATTGTGTATTGCGTATGTGTGGCAAGGTTTTGGTAGTGGTGGAGGGGGCCACAGGAGTGGCTTCTGTGAAAAGCTGCCAGAAGCTTCCCCTATGTCCCATAGAGTCAGCTCCAGCCGGCTCCAAGATGGACCAAACACTGGCCAAAGCTGAGTCCATCAGCGATGGTGGTAGTTCCTCTTAAATAAATAAATAAAGTACATTTAAGAAGGCAAAAAACTGCTGCGCAACAGCAGCTGGAAGTGAGGAGTGAGAATATGTGAGAGAAACAGCCCTGCAGACACCAAGGTCTATGAAGAAGGAGGGGGTGAAGGAGGGGTGCTTCATGCACTTCTGCGCTCTGTTGTGAAGCAGAGGTTCCCCTGGAGCCTGTGGTGCAGCCCATGGTGAGGCAGCTGTGCCCCTGCAGCCATGGAGGGTAACGGTGGAGCAGAGATACACCTGCAGCCTGGGGAGGACCCCACACCAGAGCAGGTGGATGCCCAAAGGAGGCTGTGACCCCATAGGAAGTCCACACTGGAGCAGGCTCCTGGCAGGACCTGTGGCCCTGCAGGGAGAAGCCCACACTGGAGCAGGTTTGCTGGCAGGACTTGTGACCCTGTGGGGGACCCACGCTGGAGCAGTCTGTGCCTGAAGGACTGCACCCAGTGGAAGGGACCCACACTGGAGCAGCTTGTGAAAAACTGCAGCCTGTGGGAAGGACCCACTGTATTGGGACTGGCTGAGATGGAGTTAATCTTCCCTGTAGCAGCCCTCATAGTGCCATGCTTTGTACTGGTAGCTGGAAGGGTGTTGAAAACACACTAGTGTTTTGGCTGCTACTGAGCAGTGCTTGCAGAGCATCAAGACTGTCTCTCCAATGTTCCCCTCCCTCCCCGCCCCCACCAGTAGGCTGGGAGTGGGCAGGATCTTGGGAGGGGGACATAGCCAGGACAGCTGACCCAAACTGACCAAAGGGATATTCCATACTATATGATGCCACAGTCAGCAATAAAAGCTAAAAGAAAGGAGGCAGGGGAGGGGAGGAGATATTAGTTATTCCGAGATTTGTCTTCCAGAACAACCACTATGCCCACTGCAGTCCTACTTCCTGGGGAGTGGCTGAACATCCCCTGTTGATGTGAAGTAGAGAATAAATCTTTTGTTTTCCTTTGCCTCCACATGTGGCTTTTGCTTTTGCTTTATTAAACTGCCTTTATCTTGACCCATGAGTATTTTTCTGTCTTCTTTTCTCCCCACCTCATCCTCCTGAGAAGAGGTGCAATAGACTGGCTTTTGTGGCACACGGAAACCGAACAACCATAGACAACCCCCACCACACCCACATTGGAGAAGTTTGTGGAGGACTGTCTCTCATGAGAGGGACCCCATGGTGGCACAGGAGAAGAAAGCGAGGAGGAATGAGCAGCAGAGACAATCTGTGACAAACTGACCACAACGCCCATTTCCCTGTGCCCCTGTGCGGCTCGGGGGGAGGAGATAGAGAAATTGGGAGTGAAGTTGAGTCCACAGAGGGGTGGGAGGAAGGTTTTTTAAAAATTGGTTTTATTTCTCATTATCCTAGCCTGACTTCTGATTGGCAATAAATTAAATTAATTTCCTGGAGTCGAGTATGTTTTGCCCATTATGGTAATTGCTGGCTGATCTCCTTGGCCTTATCTCGACCCATGAGCCTTTTGTTGTATTTTCTCTCCCCTCCCAGCAGAGCAGCTTGGTGGGCACCTGGAGTCCAGCCAAGATCAACCCCCCACATACTAGTTTTCTCATTCCTGCAGTTCCTAAAAAGCTTCCTGACAATTGTGGGCTAATATTGTCAATGTCAGCAGTAATTTATGTAAGTTATGTCTGCTAAATGAACTCTTGCCATGGGAAGGAAGATAGGGGATTATCATTATTTTCAGGCTAGAAGATGCAGGTACACGTTTTGAATTTATGAAAAAAAAAATCTTTATTTCTATCCTAGGAAAAATGGATTTAAGTAAATCTGAATTCCAAATAAACTAATTTGGAAGGCGTTCTGAACATGAAGTTCCAGGATTTCCAGAGGTTTTTTTTACTGGAGATGCAACAAAATCCATTATTGCATTTGAAACAGCTATAATCCAGATAGAGGAAACTCATGCTAAAATACTTCCAAAGTAAATACACATCATTCCATGCATTTATCAGTATAAAGTTATATCGGGGGAAAAAAAGAAAAGTACAAATTCATGTTTGTTTTTAATGTGTATATTTATCACAGAGCTTAAGAAGGCAAGATTTGTGCCAGACAATGAGCAAGTCTCTCCACACTGTCGTGTCTGACTGTTCTATTTATTGCCAGACAAGCTGTAATTTGACTCTTGGTGATATGGTTTGATAAGGACATAAAAGCAGTAGAGATTACATAAACTCTCAAAGCCAAATAGCTATATTTAACCGTATGTCACATGGAAGACCATATACTCAAGTAAAATATATACTTTTTTTTCCTCTCTCGGATTAGATTATACGGTAACATAAATGATGAAACTTTAGAAAACTGAAAGGGTAATAAATATCTTTATATATCCATTTAAATTTATTACATGCTTATCACTGCATACTAATTTGTAACGTTTCACCACTGGGGAAGAATACATTCTGCAGTCTAAAGGGCATGTCAGTGAACGTATTTCAGCACCAACTGGTGCAAAGCTGGTTAACTAGAGGTTTTAACTAACATAGAACAAAATAAAGTTCTTTTGTAAGCAAAGTGACTGGGGGAACTGCCAAGAATGCATGCAAACACAGAGTGGGGGTAAAAAATAATTACACAGAAGAGCTAATAAAGGTAGCTGAGGGACCAGGCAAATGCCAGTTATTTAATCCTGTCAATTTTTTACAATTAAACAACCACCAAACCTCTAATAACAAGTGGTGGGATAACAGTACTGACAACTCTGAAAAATAAGAGTGTTGTGAAATAGAAGGAACTTGCAAGGAATCAGGCTGTCATCCTTTTTCATTAAGAATTTCTCATTAGCATAACTTCTCTCATGGAGTCATTCAGTATTTTAACTGCACTACAATCGTCCTATGAAAGTAACAGTTGGACCTTCCACTTCTGTTTCCTTTCTAAAAATACATGCAAAGGACCAAAATTAAATGGCCAAAAGAATTTTGCTTTGAAAAGCAAGAAGAGTCAAAACATTGCTGTTAACTCCATTTCACATCTATCTGAAGATCAGCTACTGCAATTTGTAAGCTCTGTACTTGTATTGCATCCACCTCCCCAGAAGGAAACACCCAGACCAAAGCTGCAGATAAATGAATAGACTTACAGAGGAGAACTCCATTCCTGCCTTTCAACCCTTGAATACGTAATAGCATACCAGGAGGAAAGAGCCTCAACAAGATAAATAAAGAAAGATACTTGAAGAAGAGACAAAGACAGCGGAGGAAAAAAGCAGAAAGATTGCAGATCTTGGGCAGCCTGTAGCTGAGGAAGGAAGTCCACATGTGAGGACATGAATTTTGGTACAGTAAGTGTAATTGTCTGCTGGCTTACAAAACAGATTTGCCGCGATGTGGGCAACAGAAATGTATCTTAAATGAAAAATGTATGTTGCTAAAGAGCTGACAAAAATAAGGCCAGGCTTTCAAACACATATGGCCTGCAAAACTGAGATTTCCTCTTGCACTTGGCATGTTGGGAAAAAAGCAGAAGCTAAAAAATGTGAGTGTATACACAACAGTAACATTTCTTAAAGTCTACCTCCTTGCTGAGACAAATTCAGTATCAAGAAAATACAGAGGAGTTTCAATACTGGCCAAAAGTGTTCTCTAACTTTTTGGCACTTCTTTAGGCTATGTGAAGACACAAATATTTTAGAGTTTTTTCTAATAGTGCTGCTAGAGATGATAAATTTATTTCAATCTGACTGACACACATACATTTAATGTAACATCAACATCTTAAAACATTTTTAAAAATTATTTTCAAAAGTTTAGTTTTGTCAGGCTGTGGTAAAGCCAGTTTACTGTGTAGATGTCTGAATAACAGAATAATTCAGAGCTGTGGTGTATTGGTTTATATCATTATCCCCCTACTGATTAAGAAATCCATCAAGAAATTGTGATATTACAACAGAGAATTAATCTCAAGAGGCTTTACATTCCACTGCATGCTAAGAAATTAATTTGAGTGGGATTAGGAAAGACTATGTAAGAAAGTACTAATAGTAATGATAGATAAAGTAAACTGAAAATAGAAGAGTCAAAAACTAAGAAAGATTACTAGACATGAGAATTCGTCACTCATATAGTCAAGAAACCACTCCAGATGTTCTCATGCTTCACTGATTTGCATTTTTATGTGATTTTTTTCTGTTAGAGGCAATATGCCTTCAAAATCAAGGCTAATTTTTATTTTTTAATTTCTATAATTTTGCAGTGTTGCTCATCCTCACAAACAAATACCGCAGGACTAAGGGTAGCTGTGCCAGTAGCTGAGTAATACATGTTCTTCTGTCAAAGACTGGTAAATAGACCACATCAGCTGCAAAGAAACAAATGCAACCACACAGAGTTATCAGCTTTATGAATTGAGGAGTCTTGACACTACTTGACACTCATTCTCAATTACCAACTCTGGTTTCTCCCGTTGATTGAACAGTACTACAAAACATCTCAAGTAAATGAGTGCATTTTGTGAACCCACCACGGTGTAAGTAGCATGCTCCACTCTCCAAAGACGTTGAAATAGCCAACAAAGCACTAATTACTAATTCATATTTGACAGTACCCACAGACTTTTGAAAGTGCACCTTTCTATTCTTTAAGATGTTTAGTTTTGAAGGAAGCACTCATTCTTTTGCTGCAATAATGAAGAATGTGTAATTAATTTTGAAAAAAAGGACATCTAAATTATGGCTATCTGCAGTAGTAGATGATTAAATGTGCTAATTGTCTTCTTTCACATTTATTCCAGTTATGACTCCAGGTGGATTTATTTGGGGGGTAAGTTACACTGTGTATAAAATGTTGTGGAAGAATATGTTCTTAGACCTGAGCATTTATTTGGGGTAATGGGTTTATTTTAGAATCATTATTATGTCCTACTTATATTATGAAACTAGTGAAATTTCTTGTGGAATTCACCAATCACTTGGTGAACCAGAGAATCATCTGATTAAACCAATCAACTGATCTAGCAGAAAAAAAATTACATAATTACTTCTTGTCTAAATTCTGATTTCTGTCTAAATTTTCTCTAAACCAACAAGGAGAGTAGAATCTTGCAGGATCAATTAAAAAGGTTGTGGGACTTCCTAAATAAAATTTAATTTTTGAAATAAAGCATACCCAGTTTCCAGTAGTATTCAATGACGAGTAGAGACGTAGGTATATGTGAAAGACCGAACTGTGAGATATTTGTCCTGAAGATTGCTCAGAAACTGAACTGTGTACCAAGAATATTCACCACTGATGTTGCATGGTGTAAGGTGAAACCGGTTTGGTGTGGTGCGAACAGTCTTGCCTCCCTGTGGGGCGTGGTATCTGAGCCACTATGATTGCCACCAGTTATGGGACATGCGCAGTGCCCTACAAGGTAGCAGGCACCATGCACTTGTACCCCATGAGGACAGCATGGGCATGCGCGAGAGGGGGATGAGGAGGACATGTTGAACATGTTGGATGCACCGCTGCCATGGAAACCCTCAGCCCAATGGACTTTCTCCAGCACTACCTATAAAAGCCCGCAGGAAAGCCCATGAGAAGAGAGATAGAGAGAGAGAGAGAGAAAGAGAGAGAGAGAGTGTGCATGCGCACGCTCACTTATGTGAGTCGAGGTGTGAGTGAACATGTGTGTGTGAGTGTGCATGTGTTCACCACCCAAGGCCTGTGGACAATTGGAGAGCTGTGGGAACCTGGGTGGTAACTGTTCCTTGCCTCTCTATCTCAACTTCTTGCTTAATTGCTACCTTTTATTCCATGCTCTCCTATGGCTTTTATGTTTTATTGTTGTTAATAATAAAGTTGGTTCAGGTATACGGCATCTGACCTTGTTTGGTCTTATTCTTGCTCCTGGGATCACATTGAAACGTCCCCGACTTTGGATCAGGACAGTATAACAATTAGTTTTCTTCACTGTTTAATCTTATAGTACTGATGGGCGATACTTTCATTTAAGACACTTGGACATTTGCACTTTTCGAAGCACTGGTTCTGTATTCTTTTCTTAGAATCATAGAATCATGGAATGGTTTGGGTTGGAAAGGACCTTAGACATCATCGAGTTCCAACCCCCCTGCCATGGTCAGGGACACCTTCCGCTAGACCAGGTTGCTCAAAGCCTCATCCAGCCTGGCCTTGAACAACTCCAAGGATGGGGCATCCACAGCTTCTCTGGGCAACCTGTTCCAGTGTCTCACCATCCTCACAGTCAAAAATTTCTTCCTAAGATCTCATCTAAATCTACCCTCTTTCAGCTTAAAGCCATTACTCCTTGTCCTATCACTACACTCCCTGATAAAGAGTGTTTCCCCATTTCTCCTGTAGGCCCCCTTTAGGTACCAGAAGGCAGCTATAAGGTCACCCTGGAGCCTTCTTTTCTCCAGGCTGAACAACCCCAACTCTCAGCCTGTCCTCATATGGGAGGTGCTCCAGTCCCCTACTGGCCGGGTGGCATCGGGTCTCTCAACAATATTCTTACAAACATTCACCTGATCAGTGCAACACAGAATCTTTCTTACAAAAAACAATCAAAAAAACCTGGTCTTTTTTCTTTTGATTCCTGGAAATTTAGTACAGCCCCTTACTTCACCTTGGAATTCACAAGTTTTGTTCACTTTTTTTCCCCACTACTTTTCCTGGTGGACAGAGGAGAAAAAAAGCTTCACAGCTGTTCTGTTTAGAAGGTAATGAAGCAGATTCCTGAACGTGCTGTTGCAACACACACATAAAAAAGTCATTATCAGCTAAAAACTGTCATATTTTTCTTTCTTTTCCTTCCCTCACTGTATGAATGTTGGACTATCAGCAGCTACAAATAAGCAAAGTCAAATGTTATGATTTAATAGGAAAAGAATACCAGACAACATAATTATGTCACTGAATAAGCATTGATATACCACTGTATAGAACTCATGTCTCACCTGCACCTTGAACAGATAAAGTGGAAAAAACAAATCAAGGCAATGAGGATAATCAACGTTATGGGATGGTTCATCTGAGGAGAAACTAAATAAATTAAGATCCTTAAGGCTTGTAAAAGCCCAGATGAAGCAAAATACACAGAAGGCTTTCAAAATAACGAGTGACTTCCAGCTCACTTTCGATGATGCTTAAACCTTCCATCAAAATAACTACAGTTCTTTAAATTTAAACTCTTCAAAGTATGCTGATATCACAAAATTATTATTTAATGATGTGTGAGGTTCTTTACATCTCTCACAGTTTCTCTCCAACCCACTGTAATTTATATGATTTTTCTCTGTTTAGCTTCAGCAAGATCGTTGAGCTATCTACTCAAAGCTCATTTCACTGTGTGGCCCAGTATGTGATTTCCAGAAAGGATTTTAAATTATTTTATCCAGTTGCTGTAGGCATGTGTGCTATTCTAATAAAAATATGCAGAGGGTATAACCTCTCTTTATTCCCACCTTTCCACAAATTGACACTACATACACTACTCAAATAAAAATCCAGAAACAAGGCATTAAGCCTCCTGCGTGTCCACTTGCTTGTTCATTGCTCAAGTCCTGCACTGGGTTCCCACCCATGGGTTCCCACCCACCCTCCAGAACTAGAAACAGGCGGATACACTGAGAATTAGACCTCTGGTTTACATGTTCCCACTAGCCTCCATGGAAATGCCACCCTCATTTTGAACTACCCTGAAATCAACTTATAAGGTATCTTCTGTCCCCATTAATAGTTTCAACTGTTGATATGCCTGCTCTGAAATATCGTCTACCTTCCAACCACGTGCTGCAGAAAGCTTCAGAGCTGGCAGTACACAGAAAAAAAATCATTATACACGTGGTTTTGTATTATCAGGGAATGCACACTGACCACTCCTCACAGCATCAGTCTTTTCAATCGCCCTCTTATTTCCCTGCAAGAATAATGGTACTGATGCAAATGTAAATCAGCTCTTTTCTGTTACACATCACATTCAGAGCAAATGATTGCATTACAAAGGATATCGATTTGCTCTGAAGGTGTGAAGTGGTTTAGTGGTACAAAATTCTAGTCAACACTTGCTGCTGTTATAGACGAATTGAGACACTAAGTCCCACTTAGATTAATTAAATGTTTATTAAGGTAAGAAAGCAAAACAGCACTGGGCGGCCCGGGAGACGCAGCTCCACCAAAGCTCGCAAAATTCAAGCAAGCTGAGTGACCCTTTTATCCTTACAGAGGTTGATTTCGGCATCTTCGGTATGCCCCCTCCCCCCTCCCCTCCCCCATACTTCTTTCAGGCAGTTTCGATAGAAAAGATCAGCTATAAATTTGGCTTACACAAACATTCTTCTTATACAATTAATTAGTTCAAAGTTTAAACAAAGGCATATATAAGTCAGCTATAAATTTGGCTTATACAAACATTCTTGTTATACAATTAATTAGTTCAAAGTTTGAACAAAGGCACATATGGTGGTTTAACTCTTATCTAGGCAGAATGCTCCCCTGTCTGGTACAGCGAGAATGTTTGTCTTGCTTCACTTGTCTGATCAGTAAATTATCTCTGGTCATTTATTACACTGCCATCTTCTGGTTTTATAGAAATCGACAAATGTATTTCAAAAATACTTCTCTTCAAACCAAAATACTACTTTGGGACACACACGAAATGAAATACCACACTTCAAAAAAATCTACTATCCAATTTCATAGCAATGTTCATATCTCACAGGTGCAAGTCTACAAAAGGCATACATGAAGTATTGGGTTTTGACAACATTAAAAAATGAATTAGGACAAAATATTCATAATGCAATTACATTTTAGAGATAGTAAAGAGATTTTTATTACTGGTAAGTTACCAGTAACAGACATTACATTTTACTGTATAATGTCCTATATGATGTTTGTATATTCTTTCTGATGCATTATGTGCTGTATTTTTATGCTGTATAGAAATTTTACATTTGTATAAAAACCAGATGCTTCAACAAAAAAACCAGAAGATTAATATAGGTTTTGAGCTTAAGCCCTTTTGACACTGGGAGCACATTACGCTTTTGGACACTAAAAGTCAACCTTAATGCAGTACTAGGAGAAATAGGAGGGGGGATCAGGAGAATTCTAAAGCAAATTCCGAGGCACAAACCAACAATAATTCAGTAGAGGTATGAAAAGGGAGACAAGGCCCTAAATTTTGAGGTTCAAACCACCAAAACACATGTGAGTATAAAACAGTGGCACAAAGGCCTGCAAAGTGGGTCCAAATTAGAACTGGACTAGGACCTTCATTTGTAGGAAAAGAGGTTAACTAGCCTATGCATACGACGAAGCCAATGCTTTGGTAATCCAAAAAGTATGCATAATGCCATATCACCATATATGAATGTATCATTTTCTTTAGCGTGGTGATCACTTCAGACCTGCCCTGTTTGGTTTGAAAATGTCATTTTCAATAAATCATTTGGTTTGGTGCTCAGAGACTTTTAAGCAACCTCCTCTACATGTGCTAATCTGCTAAATGCCACCAAAATTCACAAAATTACTCTTATTCGTTTGTCTAAGTCTTTAAAACTTTATTATTTCCTTGATGTGATGTAAGAAACTCCCTGAAGTAGAAGTGGTTTAGATGCATTTCTCTGGTAAGGCTCTGAAGCACGGGAGGAAGCCTGCCTTGCTTCATGCCTGGAGAAAGCTGATGACCTTTGGCCAGCATTTATTTATTTAAATACTAAAACCCCAACGTGCATTTAATGCCCTAATACTTCAGTTCAGTTCTGAAGTATTCTTTCCTTATTGCTACACTTTCCCGAATAATGTATGTCCAGCTTGTGGCCATGTCTTGAGAAGGAGGATTTCAACAGGCATCAGGGCATGTAGATTAATACTTGCAAAGCTGAGTTGAGCAACTTCAGGTACCTAAGACAAGCTAAATTTTAGTCATTTTTTTAAGACTTATTGTTCCAACTACAGAGGACTGCCCAGTGGAAGTAACACTGAGAAGAGAGACAATTTCACAAGCAGATGACATTTATTTGAGTTCTGGTCCTCATAACACACATTTTTTCCTCACCAAAAGAATTCCTTGGGTTCAGGCTTCTCTAGACAAATAAGCTCAATTCAGTACAAGGAAAAAAAAAGTGAAGAAATTGCTAGACAGAATTCTACATCATACTATCAGGGAGAAAACAAGAAGCAGACCAGAAATGTCTTACAAATCATTAGCCTGTTCTCTGAACAGTTTAAACGGATCTCTTTGAAAACTTAAAACAGAGAATAAATGGATAATAGGGTTTTCCACTATTCAGACAGTCTGAAAGTTCTTGATAAATTCTCTTACAAGAGAATACTTAGTTCCCTAGTTGATGATATGATGAAATATTATCACAATATTAGAAGAGGGTGAAAGATGCAAAATTGTAAAAATAATCATTGTTAAATCCATGAAAAGTTTAAAGAAGAGGTGATTCAAAGATGTACATGGTCCTTGACGAATGTACAGTTACTGCTGATGAAATAAATGAAATAGTACACTTATATTTATCACAAAATCATGTGCTACAGTCAGGATTAAGCAGTATTGGAAATAACTTAAAAATTATCTAAAAAAGGCTAACCAACTTTTATTCATCATCTCATAAGAAAAAAAATCACCATTCTGAGTTTTCACTTTGATACCTAAAATGTGTAACGGCACAAACCAAGAGGAAAAATCATGCTAACAATATTTAGAAAATTCACTGTATGTAAAGGGCAACCTTAAACTGGCTAACACCAATTTAGTGTTAGACAAATAGTTTCAACTACAGTATCAAGTAGCAAGGGACAAAGTTCAAACGATACATACACACAAGATTTATGCTTTGAAGGTGGCTGGGTGTCTGCTTTTCCACGTCAGTTCACTGTATTTCCCACATGGCCTTTCTATTTCTCATCAGTGATGACTTCAGGCCTCCTAAACAGTTACCTGTCACAAGTTATAAGCTGCTTTTGTAAAAGTTTGCACTTGTAGTGCTTTTCTCATACAATGATAAAAGTAACCATGGACTTTAATTAGACTACCTGGGCTACGTGTTTTTAAATTAATTGAGCCCTAGTGTCATGTGGGTTTTAACTACAGGGGTCCGTCACTCCTCTAACTGGCGTACAATAGTCCATACACCCTCTTCCTACGGAAAAACTCATACAGGTGAACTACTGGATTCAGATTTGCCATTTGAGCCACGGAATCCAAGTATCTTAATTTACAACTGTGCAGAAAGACCACGAAGTGAGACATAGCAATGATGGCTCCAGTCCCTCTGGACTGAGCAGAGCCGGGGAAGTTGACACCCCATCACAGCAGGGGTAGTCCCAGTCCACATCCAAGTGGTCCCTTAAGAAACTGTTTTGCTAGGGCCTGTCTACAGGGCCTCTCCACAGATCACAATATCAATGGCTTTTTAAAAGGGGAGACGAATGTGGCATTAATTCCCAAGACTTCTATAACGATTTTTAGCATCTATGTTGGCTTCCTTGACGTGTGAACAGAGATAAATTCTACAGGAATGTCTTTGGCAACAAGCTGTATCTTCCCTTCTTGGCCTTTTACCTATAGTAGCAAAGGATATTAACAATAAGGGAAGATCACACAGTCTTGTACTACCTACTTGCATGCAGAACTCATCTACTTGCTCTTAGCTGGTTGCTGTGCTGCCAAGGCCAAAATCCAAAGGCCAGTTCCACCTGAAATGCAACCATATTTGTGTTGTAAGAATCTACGTTTACCCTGTGCACTTAATTTTAAAAGGGATATAAAATAACTGAAAAGTATTCATGTCGATTGTAATTATTTGTTGAATACAAACTACCAAAAAATGTATGGGCCCATCAAACCAGTACGATGCTGAGATATCTGAGTGTGCCCACCAGATGGTGCTGCCTCTGTCATTTAACAAAGACAGCTCTGAAGAGTAACAGTTGAGTGTCCTTAACACTGCTAGCTAAACTGCTCATTCATTCTGATTCCTGGAATCTTGTAAGGAAAAACACCAAGTGCCAAGTCCAGTATCCAGAGATTACATTACAGTTAAAACTTCCCACTAGCATTTGAGCTTTGCCACTTTTTTTTTTTTTTTTTTTTTTTTATTTATATTTTATTCATTACTTTTTAAGGTCTTTTTTTGTCTTAATACATTCAATTTCATATGTAGTCCTGCCTTTTAAGGTCTTTTTTTGTCTTAATACATTCCTATCAGCTGACCCATTACACAGGAAAATTTTAAAAGTACAGATACTGCAAAATAGTCCCAGCAATGCACACTTCATGGGAAGGAGTCATATTTCTGGTTTGGCCAACTGAAACATATGAAAAAACATACAGCAACAAACCGACCTTCAGATCTGACACCACACACTTGCTTTCCCTCATCTCCCTTCCCACTTTTTTCCCCACAAAAAACCCCTCTAGAGATGTGCATTTAGCAGCCTAAACAGTCTTATGCGTTAAATCTAGCATACAAACTATCATTTGACTACTAATACTACTAACCTTCAGCACTGCCTCAGTACAGCTGCAATAGCACAACGGTATTA
>NW_010144105.1:37487-41835 GCF_000699245.1 Pterocles gutturalis
GTTCAGCAGCACAACAGAAGTGTGAACGCAGCACAGGAAGTACAAATTCCATTGAAGGCTAGTGCTTAGTGTTTAATTAAAACATAAATAATATGTTCAGCAATTACATGGCTGGTATAAATAGGAGCAAAGCAACACATGTTGTACAGGATATGTAGCATACTGTGGGTATTTGTCTCCGCAACACAGTAAGAATGTACACTGTGGCTGAACAAATGGAGCTCTGCTTCACCTGGAGAGGCTAGGAGTAAAGAAAAAGAGAAGGATGGCCTATGAGTTCTGTGAAGTGATTTCTTAAAAATAAAGAAGTTATATCTAGCTGCCATTTCTGTCAGAAAGAGGTCTGGGTTATACAAAATAGCAGGTAGTGTACTTGGAGCAGTTCCATCAATAGCATCTGTATCCTATGACTAATTTTATTGATATTGGTTTCTCTTCTGTATATTTGTCATGTCAAATACAGATTACTTGTATTTCCAGCATTCAGAATGGGCCCCGAGGCCATTTCTACTGGAATCAGTGATAACACTGCTGTTTACTTTGCTGATAAGAGGATCACTTAAAATGACACTAATGCTGGTCTTCCAAAGACAGATGGCAAAAACCAATGCCACTGCAGAACTTGACCGTTTGGGAACCCAGCTCAGAGTGTACATGTGTGATGGTCCAGGAAGTACCAATTTTAAGGTGAGCTGCTAAAGGTTCTGCCTTTTTATTCATGTTTCTTTTTTTTTCCAACTGGAACTCTTTCGAGTAATCCGTTCCCTGTATTTTCTATTCTATGCTGGAAAAGTAAGGGTCAGGATAGAGCTCCAAAATCCTGTGAGTGAGAGTAGAAATACTGTAGCAATAGGTCTGAAATTAGTCTAACAACTCAAAGGATGAAAGGTCTCAATATTTCAAGTGCTTTAACAGTGAAGCCATTGTCATACCATGTGTGTTCAAGTTGAGTAGTCCATTCACTCTTTCATCTGTCAACTCAAAATTTTGCTTTATCTGATAACACTTTATCAGATAAAACTTATCTTTAACTATGCATTTCTACAGAACATTTAGCTTCAGTTAAATTGTACACTTAAAGGGGGCAAAAAAACGTTTTGATTGGCCCCAGCAATCTAGGTCTTTACCTAGAAAAGTAGAAGACCATGAGCTGAAGGTGGAGAAATTATCTCCCAAACAGTTCAAAATGAAGAATTATGAATTTTGGATGGATTAATGGTCTTTGTTTACATATATTTTTAAACTGTAAATCCTTTGGACCTCTTTGTTGGAAATTTGCTGGTTTCAATGAAAATTTCTTTCTCGCAGTATGACAAAAAGAGACCTAAAATTTTATAATTTAAAGTTCTTAATAAAGGAACTACCATGAAAATTGTCACAGTCTTAGGCAAGAATAGTTGTGCCCCTCTTGGAATTAAGTGAGTCTTGGTGTTTCAACTGATGCATCTACTGCAGCTTTTTTTGTGACAGTGAAATTACAAGACAAGGATTGCAAGTTAGCTGCAGTACGGTAATACTGTCAGGGAGAATAACGATGAGTGAGGAACGAAAGGACTTCAGATGTTTAAAAATAACATTTGCAATAAAAATAATTACATCCATGTACTATTAGTTCAAATATTGCAGTAATAAATCTGATTTAGAAACATGTTTTCATGTTGTATGCAACATAAAAATATACATCCAGGTTATGTTGTCAAATCTCTATGAGATTCATTACTGATCTCAGAGGAAATAGCTGTAGGGGAAGCAGAAAGCATGAGGTACTTGCTTCCTAATGCAAGTATAGGAGATTTGCCAGTGCAGATCAACTAAAGAAGAACAACTAGATATTGTTCTCACTCTTCTAGTTGGGACGACTCTCCACAGGTACTCTCTTATTTGTATGTGTTTACAGTAAAAGAGATACAAAATGTGGATGTAATATACAAGGGCTTAACTAGCATCCATGGTATCACAAAGTTATCAATTTCCCTGCTTTTGCCAGATGGCACCTCTTCAAGCAAGGCACGAACCTTCTACTTCGTGGTTTATTTCTGTTAACCATTCCCATATAGGGCCAGTCTTTTGTAGTTACTTAGCCATCGAAAAATACATAGTGGATGGTATTGGTGTGAGCAACTGATAATTCCTGATAGCAGACATCAGCAAGAGAGAGCAGGTCACATCTAACAAGGGAAAAGCCACAGTCTACACTGCTAGGAATCTGCTGAAAAAGACCTTGAGTCTTCTCCGAGAAGGTGTTAAGAAGCTTATTGGACTTCTAAAGTTTCTGTTTTGCCAAACCACTGAATGCATTTCTTTGATGATGGCAGGAAGAATATAATTACTCTAGTTTGTTCCTGGAACTGCAAGAACTGTCTGTAAAACTAAGCTAAAATGTTATTGATAAGCAGACCTTGGAGATTTAATTATATACCACGATCAGATGGAAAATTCAGGAGTGGTTTTGCCTCTGAGTTTCAAAGAGTTCAAGCAGTTTAGGCTTAGTACTGTGGACTTACCGAGATCGCTACACTTCTCAGCAGCTACTATATTGCTGCATGTATAATTGAAGTAGTTTAGGACCTACACATACTTCACCTTGTCCTGAGGAAAAGGTGTGTAAGTACCACAAATGTTCTTGCACCATGAATCAGCTGATTCTGTAGGAGATTCAAAACATGTGGCTCTGAATGATTTATAAATAAGGTGTCCTTGTGACGTGTGGTTTTACTGCAGTTAAGAGTGCATTCTAAAATAGTTCATTAAATAGTTATGAATTTTGACATCCCTGTAAGGCTGATAGTATTCTGGTTTTGAGGACACACTAAAAAAGGTTCGTAGTCCATTCTGTTTTATTCACCACCCTTCATGCTTCTGTGAGCCAAAGTAATTTTGAAAGTACTATCTGCAACATGGAAGAAACAAAGATAAGAACGTTCATATTTATGGACATGAAAATACATGGAATCATGGCAGTATGCCTGAAGTCATGTGGCTTCATTAGACCCTGGAAACTGGAAGATTTTGAGCCAAATAAAAAACCCAGAAACATGTTTTGCAATTTTTTCTATGAGCAAATCTACTTGCCTGAACTCTGATTGAGAGGGCTGCCAGCAGCAGAGGACAATGCTGTACCTGAAGATGACCTGCCAGCCCAGCAGACCTGTGAGATGCTGTGTCACTTCAGTAGAAATCTGAGCAGTGTTCACACGGAGGTCAGCAGTAAACTGACCGGGGATCCCACTTTGGCACAGAGAAGTCTTTGGCTTCCAGGCTCAGCTTGAAAAAACAGTATAAGCAGGGAACCCAGAAACCTGGTTGCTAATATTCAGCCACATGTTAAACAGTTTTGTTATGGCTGTGAAGTGTCATCAAGGTATCAGCACCTTTGATTACAAAACTGGGAAAAGCACAAAGACTATCAATGGATTTGTACGGGAGCCGCAGGAACACACAAAACACAGTTGGCTGTGTCTCTGTTATGTGAGTAGACAGAGTTTTCAAATTTTGTGGAAATCTGAGGGAGAAGTTTTGGTTTATGTGACTGGACAGATGCTCTGCAGATACTCCACTGTTTGGTGTACTCTGTTCCTTACTTCTCAGCTACTGCTCCAAATGGGCTTGAAATCACATTGCATCTGCGGGTGCTGCTGGGCTGTCGGACATGAAGAGTGACGAAGGAAAAAGAAGGACTGAACCCCCTTGCCTTGGTACATCTGCAAATGTTAGGAATTTGTAACTATACAAGAGTTCACTAGTTGAAATCACATCCTTATCCATGGTGGCTTTCACTAGGCCTAGCAGTTCATCAACAGTAAGCATTTTTTCCTCAGGTGGAGAGCTTCAAGCCTAGCTGACTGCTGTGGAAGATTCGCACACCTTTTGTGCAGTGGAAAGACCCATCATACCCAAAAGAAAACTTCTGCAGTAACAAAAGGAAAATTGTATCCTTCTGATTAATGCACATGCTACTTAACCTAGGACACTTCTTTTCCCCTGACTTAAGAACGCCTTCTGCAGAATATTTAAATAAGACAACATAGCTTATCCTACACCCTAAGAAGCTGAACACTTACAAAGCAAAGTTAATTTGGAAACCTAACTGGTAGAAGAGAATCCTGAGGATGCATGCTGCCAAAGCTCAACTTCGGAAGAGTAAGTGGACATGAGTAGATATAAATGGATTTAACAACTAGCCTTTCCACAACTAAATAGTAAGATACATGATTTAGTCACAAAATAAGAAAAGCCTTGTGTTCACACTTCTCTAGAGTCAGCTTACAAGAAATACGTTTGACTTTGTGTAAGAAATTTATAGAAAGCCTGCTGTATAAACGTCTTGGTGTCAGGACCACCACCACCA
>NW_010144106.1:0-268 GCF_000699245.1 Pterocles gutturalis
GCCCAGGTGTCCCCCTGCCACCGCCTGCCTCCCTCTGCCTCCCGTTGCCATGGTTTTCTCTTCTGCCTCCCCCAGTGCTTCATGAACTCCATCCTGCAGTGCCTAAGCAACACCAAGGAGCTGCGGGATTACTGCCTGCAGAACCAGTACCTGCGGGACCTCAACAACAACAGCCGCATGCGCACCGCGCTCATGTCAGGTAACCGTCACTCACTGGCCTCTGGCTCCGCACCCTGTGGGGCTTCCCTGCAGCACGTCCCTGCAGCAC
>NW_010144106.1:302-669 GCF_000699245.1 Pterocles gutturalis
CAGCCTTGCTGGGGCAGGTGCTGTGCTGTGGGTGCCCAGCAAGTTGGAGGATTGGGTCCCCCCTCCAGAGGGGATGGGACCAGCCACAGGGATCCCAGAGCGGGATGCTGAGCTCTCCCCTGGAGGGCACAGTGATGCCATGCCACCAGGGCTGGCCAGGGCCAGGTGTGCTGCTGACCTGCCTCTCTGCCCACAGAGTTTGCAAAGCTGATTCAACTGCTCTGGACCTCATCACCCAATGATAGCGTGAGCCCCTCTGAGTTCAAGACACAGATCCAGAGATACGCCCCTCGCTTCGTTGGCTACAAGTAAGGGGTGCTGGTGTGAGGGTGGCAAGGGGCAGCCGAGCCCCTGCCAACACTCCCTG
>NW_010144106.1:695-993 GCF_000699245.1 Pterocles gutturalis
CAGGATGCACAGGAGTTCCTGCGGTTCCTCCTCGATGGGCTGCACAGCGAGGTGAACCGTGTGCTGGTGCGGCCGCGGGCCAGCACGGACACCCTGGACCACCTCCCGTAAGTGCTGGCTGGGGTGGAGGCAGTGGACAAGCCTCGGACGAGCTCGCTGCCTGCGAGCCCGGCCCAGGGACAGGGATCACGCAGGTCTCTCTGGGCTGTGTCATGGGGGCTGGCATCCCCCAGGTCACAGTCAGTACCGCTCTATCTCCCCATCTCTTGCAGTGATGATGAGAAGAGCCGCCAGATGT
>NW_010144106.1:1047-1446 GCF_000699245.1 Pterocles gutturalis
GGGCTGTGGGGAGAGCAGGGCTGGGCTGGGCTGGGAGCAGGGCTGGGAATTGGGGGTCTCACCCTGCTTTGTCACATCCCCACCAGACCTCTTCGTTGGTCAGCTGAAGAGTTCGCTGACCTGCAGCGAGTGCGGCTACTGCTCCACAGCCTTTGACCCCTTCTGGGACCTGTCCCTGCCCATCCCCAAGGTAAGGGGTCCCTGCTGACCCCTGGTCCCCTGCCCTGCACACTCTGTCTCTGACCTTCACTGTGTTCCCACAGAAAGGCTACGGGGAGGTGACCCTCATGGACTGCCTACGGCTCTTCACCAAAGAGGATGTGCTGGACGGGGATGAGAAACCGGTAAGGGGTGTGGGGCACGGGTCAGTGGGCTTGCCTTGGTGCAGGCTGGGCTCTT
>NW_010144106.1:1477-4201 GCF_000699245.1 Pterocles gutturalis
CCATGCTTGTGTTGCCAGGACTGTGGGCTTGGTGCCCAGTAGGGCTGGCCTCTGCCCTCACCCTCCTGCTCATGCTATTTGTCCCCCACAGACATGTTGTCGCTGCAAAGCCAGGACAAGGTGCACAAAGAAATTCAGCATCCAGAAGTTCCCCAAGATCCTGGTGCTTCGTATCCTTCAGGAAGAGGGATGGGGTCAGGGGGTGCTGGTGGGGGGGCAGGCAGTTCCTCAAGGGCTCCCCTTTGTCCCTCGCCTCCTTGACGTGCCTCCCCAGACCTGAAGCGCTTCTCAGAGGCCAGGATACGAACAAGCAAGCTCACCACTTTTGTCAACTTCCAGCTGAAGGACCTGGACCTTCGGGAGTTTGCCTCACAGAGCTGCAGTGAGTGGTGGGCTCCAGCCCAGCCCTGGGCTCAGCGTGGCTCCTGGCTGGGTCCCTCATGCCCCTCAGGGTGCTGCAGCCTGCAGCAGGGATGAGGACACGGGGGGTGGGAGCTGCAGACATCCAGGGTGCTGGTCCCAGCTCTGAGCTGGCAAGTTGTGGGACAGCAGGGCAACAGCTGGCAGAGCTGAGCACCGCCCTTGCTCCCCACAGACC
This sequence comes from Pterocles gutturalis, assembly GCF_000699245.1. Lineage (NCBI taxonomy): Eukaryota > Metazoa > Chordata > Aves > Pterocliformes > Pteroclidae > Pterocles > Pterocles gutturalis. The sequence continues at coordinate 2,076 of NW_010144106.1, forward strand.
ACGCCGTTTACAACCTCTACGCTGTCTCCAACCACTCGGGCACCACCATGGGGGGACACTACACTGCCTACTGCAAGAACACTGTCTCCGGAGAGGGGCACAGTTTCAACGACTCCCGGTGAGGCTGCGCGTGGGACAGGGGTGGCTGTGGGGTCGGTGCGAGCAGGGACCCCCTGCCCAGGGCATCCCGGTGCTGCATCCCCATTGCTCATAGCGCATCTGCCCATCTCCGCAGGGTTACCCCCATGTCATCCAGCCACGTCCGCAGCAGTGATGCCTACCTGCTCTTCTATGAGCTGGCCAGCCCGTCCTCCCGCATGTAGCCAGCCCTGCCTCCCTGGGGACCCCTGCACCACCCCTCAGAGCCAGTCCCTCCAGGTTTCAGCTGTTTGCCCCCCAGGTGCAAGAGGGAGGTGAAGAGGAGAGACCCCAAGGTGGCTGCAGAGGGAGGCTGGAGGCAGCCAGGAGCAGACCCCAGGCAAGGACACCCCAGCTCCGAACTGAGGAGGGCAGCCCGCGGCAGGGCAGGGCCCAGGCAGCTCAGGCACCTCCTCCTCACTTGCATTTGATTTTTACCCTGGGGTATGTTTTAGTTTCTTTTTTTTTTTTTTCTTTTTTGTTGGTGTGTGATAAAAATACTGAGCAAGGGACTCAGCAGGCATGGGGCTGCCTGCCCCATTGACTCAGCCAGGACTTCTGCTCCCCTGGGGGAGCACCCAGAGCCGGGGACCCAGGAGAGAGCCTCCTGCATCGCTCCTGGCCTCTTGGCACTCCCCTTCTGCTTGGCCATCCCAGAGGATTTGTGAACTGCTCCCGGCCTCCTCCTGGCACTTATGAACTTCCTGGCAAAGGACCCTGGCCCTTCAGTTGCCTCCATCCCATCTCAGGCAGCACATCCCCACTGGCTGCCCCATGCACACTCCTCAAAGCAGCCTGTGTTCAAGCCCAGACTCACGGACAGGAGGAAGGAAAACATTTTGTGGAATTCTTATGTATTTATAGTGGACTTTGCTCAACCTGGAGCACCCCGCTGCTTCCTGGCTCTCCAGGGACTTGTGCCGGGGGATGCTTTGGGTAGGTTTTTACCTGCCTCCTCATACGACGGTGCCTTAAACCATTTAGGGGAGCAGGAGGCCATTGGGGTTGCACAGGAACATCCATCCTGCGGAGGCGAGGGAGGGGAGGATAGTGGCTTTCTGGGACCAACTGCAATGGGGGCTTTCTTCTCCCTGCAATCAGGAGCCCCCCTGGATGCCCAGGAAAGTGTGTCCCCACCTACCCTGCTGCTCTCTCCTCCAACTAGCAAACCCCAGTGGCCTTTTTAGCCTTTTCTCTATTTTATTCTCCTCCCCATCCTGCCTTGCCTGAGGTGCAGCGGGAGGAGAGATGGGCCCGACCCAGCACAATCCCAGCCCCAGCCTGCAAGGCAGCTATGGCCAGCCCAGCCACCTGTCCCGCTTCGCCCTTGCTGGCCCTGCGGGCACAGGCTGAGCTCTCTCCCATCATGACCATCCTGCCCAACCTGGGGCATCCCCGAGGGGCTCAGGGAGGGCAGGCCAGGATGGAGGGGCTGCCCGCGGCAGGTACCGGACTGGGGCAGCATTGCTGCTTGGCAGGTGGCTTGTTTACTGTGTAAGCAAGATGGGTGGGAAGCGTCTCGTACAAGGGAGACTTGTGCAGGAATAAATTTTAGCTTGAACAGAGTGCTGTGTACGTGTGCTTGTCTCTGGGCAGGCAGACAAAGGACTGTGGCTCCAGCAATAGGAGGGAACCCGTACTGGTGCTGGAGCAGCCTTCCCCTGGGTGGCTCTAGAGACCAGGAGCACCCACCCCCCAGGGCTTGCCTGGAGCAAGGGAGACGTGGGTGCAGGCAGCAGTCCCTCTCCTCCAGCCGCTCACAGTGCCTGGAGGCAGAGGGAGCCTTTCCTCCTCCTCCAGCTCTGTGGAGCTCCCCAGTGCTCATGCTCTTCCAAAAAACCTGAACAATGGGCCTTTTCTCCCCTGCTTAGGGACAGAGAGGGGCACTGAGGCATTAAGGGGCAGGGGGAATGCAGGTGGAGGGGCTCAGGCGCCTGGTGCCAGGGAGGTGCAAGGGAAGGAGGGACGCATTCAGCCTGGGCTCCCCA
>NW_010144106.1:4240-5740 GCF_000699245.1 Pterocles gutturalis
TGGGGAGCTCAGAGGCAGCAGGCAAGCCAACGGTGCCTCTGTGCACCCAAAAGCAAGGTCCCTGGCAGGACGGGCTCCCAGCAGAGAGGGTGCAAGCACACCTTCCCCTTTAAGACGCTGGTTCTCCATGCCAGCGCCTGACCTCGGCATCCTCAGCTGAGCTGGATTAACGGGGGGAAGGGGCCGGCAGAGGGGACTGGGGCTGCCGCCTTCCCGGGGCTCCCTGCACTTGCAGCACGGTGGGCATGGCCCTTGGGGCTCCGTGGGGTCCAGCACTGGGGTGGCACGTGTAGGCACAGACAGTGCTGCCTCTGCCCCAGTGTCTGGAGTGGGGGTCCCCACACCACCCCAGGGATGATGGGGACAGCCGGGAAGGAGCGGGTGGTAAGGCTGGCGGCTGTGCTGGGGGTCAGAGCACGCTGGGGAGGCTTTTAGCCAGGCTGCACTGGGAATCACCCGCCGCCATGAAAGACTTCACTGAAATCACGCTTTGCCCCGAGGCTCTGGACCACAGCAAGGTAGGGCTGGGGGTGGGTTTGCCCCTTGGAGGGTCCCTGCCTGGACACCCACGGGTCCCTGCAGTGTGCTCCCCACGGTGCTACCCCTGCTCACTCTCCGGCAGACAGAGTTCTGCAACCCCGTCTTCACCAAGCACCCCCCAGATGAGGACGGGACCAGCCCTGCATCGCCCCAGGATGGCCTCGGTACCCACCTGGGGGTTTGTCCATGGGGTGACCAGGAGCAGCCACGGGTCTGGGAGCAGGGTGGTAGGGCAAGCTCCTGCAAGGCTTTGGGGGCACTTAGGGGACCCACTAGCACCCCAGGGACAAAAGGTTGGGACGTGCCCATCTGGGGCTCAGCTGGCCATGCAGGGAGGTGGCAGGGTGGGAGTATGGCTAGCAGCACCCCGGCTCTGCCCGCTTTCCTTGCACTCCCACAGGCCGGCAGCTCTGGGGCCAGGTGGGCTGGAGGTACCGTGCTGACTTCAAGTTCACCTGGCTCTGCGTGGCTCTGATGAGCACCATCCTCCTCTTCCTCATCGCCCTCCTGCTGGGCATCGTCATCCACCGTGAGTTCCCGAGCAGGGAGGGCTGGGGGACAGGCTGAGACTGTGGGGTGGGTGACACAGAAGTGGCTCAGAGGGGAAGAGGGGCACAGGAGGGGGCATGCATCCTACACAGGACATCCCAGGGTCTGCCTGTCATGGGGAGGCAGTGTCCCCATGCACAGGAGCAAGGGGGATCTCCACCTCCCCGAGATGTGGCAAAGTCACTGGGCCCTATGAGAGCTGTGTGGGATCCCCCGGGACCTGCGCACGTGTGGGGCAGGGCGGGAGCACAGGACATGGGGCTGGGTGGGCTTCCTCAGCCCCTTCCCTGCACTGCAGCCATTTCTCCCTGCTGGGGCTGAGCTGTCCCTGCTTTTCCCCGAGCACAGAGCTGACAACCCCACAGCCACCCGGCGCCCCAGCTGCAGCCCTGCCTGCCCGTGGCACTGCCA
>NW_010144106.1:5959-6183 GCF_000699245.1 Pterocles gutturalis
CGCGGGGGCCCCGGGGGCGCCTTCAGCTCTCCCACCTACCCCGGCCCCTACCCGCCCGATGCACTCTGCATCTGGCGCATCGAGGTGGACCCCGGCCTCTCCATCCAGCTGAAGATGGAGACGTTCAGCGTGGAGGGCACTGCCTCCTGCCTCTTCGACCGTGTGGAGCTCTACGAGGAGCAGGGGGCTGGCAGCACGGATCCTGCCCCTGCGCGGGGGGGCCC
>NW_010144107.1:0-559 GCF_000699245.1 Pterocles gutturalis
CAGAGGGATGCAGGAGGACAAAGGGATGCAGCAGGACCAAGAGGTGCAGGAGGACAGAGGGAAGATGTGCAGGGATGTGGGAAGATGTGCAGAAGGACGTAGTTTGCAGGAGGAGGGAGGGAGCCCCGCTGGGCCAGGGTTTCTGGTGTGGGAGTAGTGCTGCTTTACAGAGCTCTCGCTTTCCCTTGGGGTTTTTAAAATTTGTGTCAGCTCCCTGGTCCAGCTGAGAGCGCAGTGCGAGGGCAGGAGCGAGCCAAAGGCCAGGCAGGAGGTTAAGGCCTCCACTGCATCACCCACCCGTGACCCAGAGCTGTGGCTTGGTCCATCCTGCCACTGTCTCGGCCAATGTGCCCAGCAGAGCCAGAGAACTGGCAAGTGAGCGTGTGGCTATAGACTGGGAAAGCTCTGCTACTGCCAGGGGTCATGCAGATTGCCTGAACACAGTGGGATCCATAATCACTCCAGTTTCATCCAGCAGTAAATCCCAGAATCTACATTTCTTTCCAGGAAAAAGTTCATTCTCTTCTAATGGCAGGGGGCAATGTGACTTTCAACGAGC
>NW_010144107.1:590-19650 GCF_000699245.1 Pterocles gutturalis
GTGACAAGTCTCCCAGCCCCTCTGAGCTATCATTCAGCAACTTTCAGGTTCTGGGAGGGCAGAACATATGTCATCCTGCCCTCATGGAGAAGTGCTGGAGGTCCCTCTGGTAGCAATATCCATGGGCCATCATGGACATTGAAAATAGTGCAGTTTGAACTTTGTGTCTCAAAGTGTGAAGTGCTGAGCTGAAAGCAATCTTCCTTCCTAGGCAGAAATATTTTGTAGCACGTATTTAATTGGAGTTCTCACCACTCCCAGATATGTGTTTAAAATAAATCAATGTATAAATGGATTACTGTGGCAAGATCCATCAAGAGAAATGGGATATGGTGCCTTGGCTTGGTGTAAATGAAAGTGGACATTTTTTGCCATTTGTAACTATAGAGCATACTTCTTAGCATAAATTTTAGCATTCACAGAAATATAAGTTTAGAGAAGAGGCAAACTCCTGAAAATATTTCTCTTGTTGGCATATTTCTCAATTTGCCTACGCTGCTTGAGGCAGCTGTCCTCGGAAGGCACAGGAAGGCTGCAATATGCTTTTGTTTAGGTTTATCAGCAAGAAGGGGTAATACTTATCGCAGTATTGCCCATATTTTCACCTAGGTTGCTTTATCAGGTCATTGTATAAATATTTAATGCTATGGAAGAGAGGATTCATCCTTGTAACACTCATAAGACCTGTAAAATGAGAACAGAGGAGGTGGAAGAACAGTAATCCATAGCAACCCTTGGAAACAAAGATCGAGGTGAAGACAAATACAGGCTAAGTATAAATATCTATTTCTGATCTATATACAGCCTAGTAACACGTACAGTGAAATTTATTATGGGAAATAACTTATGCTTGCACAGTGGAAAAATGATATATATTTAACAGCCTTCGCAACTAATTATCAAGCAAGTTTTTGAACAAAGCTCAAACCTGAGCAATTTTTATACTCAAAATCTCTCTCTGGTGTGGTCGAACCACGACAAAACCAGGTACCAGAGATTTCAAGAAAACAGTTTATTTCTCTCTAGCCATATCATTTTAATCTCTTAATTGCAAAACTTACACATGCCTTTCTAAAGTATGGATTTGGATAGGTAATTCTCAATACACTTAACCTGCCTTATTCCGTTACTATTACACTTGCCATATAATAGTTGTAGCATTCTTAAGGATTGGTCATAAACTGAAATAATAAGTACAGTGTTGCTAAATATTAAATTCACAAATATCTTGGAAAACAGAGCCTGACTTCACTAATGTCTTATAAGATCACTTGATGCAAAAAAAAATCTGCATTATCTCATTTACAAACATTTTGGACCAAAACATAAAGGTACCTCAAAGATAACAGCTGTTATCGTTCCTTGAATGGAAATTAGATTACCTTCCTAAACCATTACGTATATACTGTATATAAACTTCAAAGGTCCATCTAGTGTTCTGAGACTGAGTGTCATTGTGATAGCATCATTCCTCTTGCCAAAGTTGTGCCATCATGTAGAAATTGTGGATGCTCCATCGCTGTTCAAGGCCAGGCTGGATGAGGCTTTGAGCAACCTGGTCTAGTGGAGGGTGTCCCTGCCCATGGCAGGGGGGGTAAAACTCAATGATCTTTAAGATCCCTTCCAACCCAAACCATTCTATGATTCTATGTTTGTAGTATTGCAAAACAACATGCTTTGGGTTCGTTTGTCTTGCGTGTTGCGATACTGCAGTGTTACTGATTTCACAATGGTCTGATGTCTCAAGAACACACAAATTGCATAGGAGGAACCTCAGATTTATGTGGCATTTCCTCCAACAAACTCTGCTCCTCTCCATCAGTCTTATCCAAACTCCAATCTAAGCACTCATAGTACTTTCACTTCCCCACCTGTTGGCCACTTATTGCTTAATTCAAGCAATATTTGAGAGCTGGTATAAAAAGTGTACAGGTTGCTTTATCGAAGTAGCTAACTCTGCTCTGGTAGAATAGGGGTGTTCAGGATCAGTCAAGAGGTAGGAGCAGTATTTAATAGACTTAGATAGGGCTTCTACCCAGAGGAAAGGATGAGTGATTGAGGTAGGTCTCTTGGAAATGAGCGAGCAAAGCTGGTAGAGGTTCCACCTTCTTTTTGTGGGGGTGACAGACCTTTTCTGGTTAGGATGGGTTTTCCCCTGATCTGAAGGGGAACAAGAATGCTTGTGCCTGATCTAAAGGAGGGAAATGGCTTGGATTCCTCTGTTTGGTTTATATATGTAAAATAAAAATGATTTTTTTTTTTTTAAATTAAAGCAGTTGTTGGAGTGTTTTATCTAAGCTAGAGGGAAATCAGATCATTCTGTATCTGACATAGAGTGAGAATACAGTAGCTGTGCCGAGAAGATACTCTGAAGCTCCTCATAAAATAGCTGGGAGAGCAAGGTGGAAGTTTACCAACATCTGTATCAGACCCTGAGGCAACAGCAGTAATTCTGCTTGGCAGAAGCACTACAGAGATCCACTTTGCCAGCAATTGAAGCAGTAGGAACTGAGACTGCAAAGAAAACATCAAGAAGACAGTGGCAATCCTTGCTATTTTTTCCAGCTTTTGAGAACCAAAGACCACAGTAAGGGCAGTTATATGATGACTTGTGAAATGGTCCACTGCACCTGGGCCTGAAGATGACCTAAAAGTCCTTTCTAAGGAATCTTGAGCAGTTGCCTGGAGTATAAAAGCGTCTTTGGTATAAGTGGGCCTTCACTGGTATGAGTGGGTCCTACTTTGGTGAGGAGGTGACTTGAACCTTGCTTGTAACCACCTCTCAGTTTACTAGGGGCATCCTTACCTGCAGATGGGAGAATGAATGGAAACCTGCTGAAAGGTATTGTACTGCACTGATGGGTCCTGTCAGCTTTTTTGCTCTCTACTCCACTAATAAGGACTTTGTTGATCTGGACCAGAGAAGACAGTGTAAAATCTTTGGGCCCAGATTTGGACTTTTAAAGTCCACAGAGGTCTTTTTGAAATGAAATTGCAGCACTGAGCTCTAGTGCACTGTAGACAGTGGCCACAAGACTCCTGAGAACATCCTCTGGAGCTGGAACTAAAGAAAGTCCAGCTCAGCCTTGATGTCTGAATTTGAATGTCTGAAACTGAAACAGAAATGCTGCCTTATATCCTCTCTGCAATATGGGACGTCACACAGGAGGTCTCTCTGTCCTATGGGTTACAAGAAGAAAGGCAGCTGTTGGGGTATCCCTTGAGGTATAGCACCTCTCTTCCAGGGCAGAACAACGGGCTGCAAATCTGCAGAATCCAGTGCAGTCTGAAGCTGAATGGAAAAGTAAGGGCAGGTTAGGTTTCCTTTGTTTCCTTTGTTAAAAGGTCCAAGGTTCATGCACTGGAGCTTGTTATCAGTGTGCAGTTTTAAAGTCTGGACTGAATGAGTAATAGAGGTTTGCTGTTGCTTTTCCCCGTGGAAAACAAATTCTCTGATAAATGACAGTGGCCACATTTTGAATTCTGAAATTTTGGAGAACTTGAGCATCCTTCCTGAAGAGATGGTGCAAGACTGATGTGAGGTTATTGACACAGAAAGCACGGCAGGTGTACTGCAGACTGATCATATGATTTCAGCTGACCTGTGAGGAAAACAGATCTCTTCAAAGAGGATCTGTCCTTTGTGCAGCTGGCAGAAGCTAGACAGCTAGTTCTGATGCATGTTCATGATCACACTGTGGAGAACCCATGTTAATTAACATTGTGTCTACTCACGTGTGCTGTGCAAAAATCACTTCTAGATCCCCAGTGACTAGGGAACACAGGAAAAGGCATTGATTTTCCATTTCATCTTGTAGCAGAGGGTATAGTCCACCACAAAGTCTGACTGGGGCATAGTCTTCTATGCTTATTCCAGAAGCTGAATCCACCATCTTAATGCGATAAATATAGTATATGCGTATCCGGCTCTTTGTCTTCATATATTAGAAGGATGGTGAAAGCCTAGCATACGCTGGTGTTTTAGGAATAACCTTTACAACAGGTCTTCCAATGAAGGTATTGTCATCGCAATAATCTTAGAAAAAAGCAGGCTCTATTGTAATCTTGTGTGCAAAGAATTTGCCAGTCTTTCCCACACCTTGGCTGTTAACTAGTCACATGAATATTCTGCTTGAGGTAAATGGAGTTCCAGACCATATTTCAGACTTTTAGATGTTGTTGATATGTTATTGTAAGCCTTGTCATGGTGATTTACATCGCTTCATAAGCTACATACCAAACTTGTGCGTAGTAATCACTGAAATCACCTGTGGTGGTAGTTTCTTCCCAGTAAGCTGGTCTGCTGCTGAATTCAATGAGTGGAGACTAAGTTTTAGGGTATACCTCGGAGACTCAGACAATTCAAATTCTCTGAAGTGAAGAACATCAGAGGCCCTCCTCCCACTAATCAAGTAAACTCTCTCATTAGCTTTGCTGGGTAGTTCCAACTATGGAACTATATATGGATTTTTTACAACATTGTTCCTCAGAATATCATTGTTTCTAGCAGATAACTCAGGGAATACAGCAGTCAGCTGCCTGCTCGGAAGATCAACCTTTGCAAGGTTGAGTGCATCCTGTGCAACTCAGTGCAAACCTGAGTTTCATTGTAAAATTTATTTTTATATGGGTGCTTTTGAATGGGATTTCAAGGCACTGTTGTTAGAAGACTGTAAATGCATTGCAATGTACCTGACCTGGAATTTTCTGTCATCAAACAAAAAAATAGGGTACCAAGTTCATAATGAAAATGGCTCATATTTACTTGCCTCTTGAAGCTTCACTTTCAACTGACCATGCATTTGCGAACGGTAAGCTATTGAGGTCCTGGGACCTAGTTATTCAATTCTAGGTGTTTACAACATGTCACCATGTTTTATCTACTAAATCTGTGCCTTCTCAGCATCTCCAACTTCACTCACCATTGCCCCAGAGGGCACAAAAGAGCAGCCTGCCTGCTCTGGGTCAAGAGTACTGAGAAGCTGGAGTTCCCAGCTAATCAGCTTAAATAGGGTCCTAGAAGGGGAAATGGTGATGGGCTGATGCAAACTTGTTTCTAGGGAGAAACTACCAGCCAGTGCATGGAGAAGGAGGCTTTCCATGAAGTTCCTCTGCTCCAAAACAGAGCAGCTGCACAGCCAGCTACTTTAGTATTTAATATTTAAAGCTGAGTGTAATATTTAAAACAGAGCTGGTTTGAGAGTTGTAATGAATGACAGTTGTGGTAGTTACTTATCTAAGCTGGAAGGAAACCAGTTGGCACGCAGTTAGGTCTCACTGTGTTCGGCAGATGTTCACGGTTATCACACAATCATCACACATGCTGATCTGCACCTTTCCATAAGACAAGGTTATATTTATATTAAGCATAACATTAAGATCTTCGGCAATGTCAGAAAGGCTCACCTTCGAAGGAAATTAATTCACCTTCTATATAAACCCTGGCAATGCGAACACTTAAAAGTCATTTCTCTTAGTAGTCATGGTGCCTATTATATGACAGGTCAGTATTAATACCCTGTTGTATGTCATGGGTCCTAACATAAAGTGGGTTTTGGTGAGGACTAAAATGCTTGGGTTGAATTTGGAATGAGTACACGCAAAGCAGCTGACAGGAATGCTAACTAACTTAGGTGAAAGTGGAAGTAATGTTTCTGGTCCTTAGCAGATGAGGTACGAGGGATGTGGGACAATTATTACACTGAATTACTGAGTTTCTTATTTCAGCTATTTCACTTATGCATTTGAGGTCTCTTTGAATCTGTCTTCAAGAGGTCTTTGACCTCTTCTCTCTTTGAATCTGTCTTCAAGATTTCTCTGATACTGTTTGCTCCTCAGATACTTACTCCAAAAGGGTCAGTCCCTCTTAGAATTCTACTGCTATGTTTATCCTGGATATATGAAGATTGTGATTATTGGTACCCTGACAACAACTGACTTGCATGCAAAAGGTATTAAGGGTTGCTAAACTGTCAGAATGAGATCTGAGAACAGGAATCCCTGTGCTTTGCTGTTACTGACTCTGAAGTGCCTAAAAACATTTACTGGCTATATGACATATCCAGCAAATATTGTAGGCAGTGTCAACCTTCAGGGCAAGTCTTCCGGTGTATAGACTGCAGAGAGATAAAGTGGTTTTTAGTGTACATCACACTGTCTCTTGCTTTAATTATAAAGACAATTTTAATGATTTTAATTATAAGCTCTGCTGAAATGAGATCTTGTGTTTGGGAGTCATGGATGACTGTAACAAAAAGTACTGTCTCAGGTCTAATGATCTAATCTTAACTCAATGAAATGATGAGGTTTTTTGTCAAATAAATGTGACTTACAAAAAAGAAACAGAACAAAACAACACTTTTTAAAAGGAACTTGCCAACAAAGGAGTATTTTTAAATCTTTTGTCTCAGGACATCTTTCCTTCAAATGAGGCTGACTGCATAATAGCACTGTGAAAGGCAGATAGGGTAATTGCTGCTTCAGCAATAGAAGAGCAGGAACATCGGAAGCTCCTTCCTCTCTGTGATTTAGCCAGTAGTTGAAACAGAGTAATACTCTCCTTAATGTTTCTTTTGGACTCTATTTGTCTGACTTCAGTTTTGCCAACCCCCAAAATTAATATTTGGGAGACTTCCCTCTTTCGGCCCTTAAATAAATCATTGGTTTGTCTGTTCGTTTTGTTCTTTTTTTTATTTTTTTTTAACTTCTGCCCCACTCTGAACTTGGGGCCAAAGATAGGTGCGGCAACACCTGCCAGGTTAGAGCGGGGAAGAGTTTCAACCATCATTGTCAGAGTTCCCTCTCCTCAAAAAGCCAGCTGGATTTTGAGAAGAGCATTAGTCAAATGCATAGGGAGAAGGAAATATGCCAGCTGCAGTATCAAGTAGGAAAAAAGAGATCTTAGCTCAGGAACCAGAAGTGTACTTGACTAATACTGCACTGCACCCAGGACTACTGCCTGGCTTAGGAGGAAGACACATTTTGGGTAGAGATTGGTTCTTTCTGCAGGTTCCTATACCCGTGCCAATTCTTGCTGCTGTGGGAATGGCTGAGGAGCACTGTGTGTATAAGCTATCCTGCACAAGTCATGGGGGGCCAGCAAGTACTAGCCCATTCTCCCTTCTGCCTTTGTGGTAAAAGTGTGGCCAGGCAGGTGCTGACAATATAGTGGGATGTAAAAGTGCTCTTCACTGTAGAGCTTGGCTCCTATATAATAAAATATAAACTCTTATCAAATGATCTAAATAATAATAAAAACAGTGTTAAGCAGAATCAAAGCCATGGCTTGCCTTGCTGCTAGAAGGTAGGCTGCAGCCATGCAGCAGCTTTAGGAAGACATACCGAGACAAAGTGGGTGGAAATTTTGTTTTCTATCAAGTAACAAAACAGCCTGCTATGTGCAGTAGTGCTTAAAGCAAATATATGCAAACACTTCCTCATCTGAGCTGTGAAATTAATGCATTATGGATAGCCTCTGAGATTCAGTACTGAGCTTTTCTTGATATTTGAGATTAAGCACGTGTATCTACTGACATATAGGTGTGTAGCATGTAGGTGTGCTGCCTGACTGTCTGGACTATGATCCTTCTTTTACACAGGTTTGCTAATATTTGGGCATCTTTTTTCCATGCACAGAGATTTGCAATTAGGAGTATACAGGTTTTTGAGTGCACAACAATTATTCGTGATGAAAGCTCAAAGGCGATAGCTAGGTCTAACATGCCTAGCATGCAGTTATTGCCACTCAGCACCCCAGTGCAGGGTGACATGATTTTGTTGGCTGCACAGTTGTCAGTCACGTGAGAAAACACCAGGCTTTGTTGTTCCCTGGAGCAGGCTAATCCTCTGTCTTGCTGAGTTGCTGTCTTACAACTACCTTCTGTTTTTTTCTCAGTTTTATAGCTTTCACATTAGCAGTTCTCTCTTGAGGCCTTGAGTTAATAACAAATATGAGTCAACAATTCCACTTTTCTTTTTTTTTTTTTTTTTTTTTTTGGTGCCTTTCTTATCTTGCCTGGCTCTCCCACTGCCTGACAACAATTTTCTTCTGTAAAGCCACACATCTTAATTAATTAATTGGACCCTGGGCTGTGGGCTACTGTTTATGATCTTTGGAGAGGACGTGACATTTTAGCATGTCTATTCTCAAACTGATAATGGTTGCTCCATTAAGAACCTGGGGAATACATCTCCTAGTGAGGGAAGTAGGCCTGTCTCTGGGGACCTGCTGAGAGATGAGTATGGGGAGGGATGAAAGCAAGAAGATGGCCTGGGAACAGAGCCAGGAGGTGGAGAAGTGCTTAAAAGCTTTCTTCTGGGTGAGGAGACAGGCAGCACCGAGAAGTGTGGCTGAGGCAATCCGTGGATTTTGAGAGCTGTTGGAAAAAGCCGCTTTCTCCTATTGTCTCTGCTCCTGGTGTTCCTGCTGAGGGCTAGTGGTTTGGCTCTGTGGCTTGCAGCAGTCACAGACTTCTCCTGCTTCCTTTCTCAGCCTTGCTGTCAGGAGCTCCTTCACCCCCATTCTCCCTCTGCCCTCTCCTTGCCATGTTCCCTGCTACACTCCAGCCAGCACTCCCCCTGCACCCATCCGAACCAAAAGCAACTCCTATGTGGGAAGAACACACAAAATCCAGAATGTACTTATGGTGAGGGGGATGTAGAAAAGTAATCTGAGGACTGCTGGCTCAGGGCATCTTCTCCCACACTGACGAGGAGAAAGTGGCACTTCTCTGCATCCCAAAATAGCATGACAACATTCAAAATGCCCAAATGGCACTGTGTGCATACATGACAGCGGTTTCTCCTTTGTCACAGGAAATATCTCAGCATAGGACAAATCATGCTAGTTCCTGGCTGGCTCCCAGGGGAAGAGCTAAGGAACCTGTGGGGACAGGTGCTCACTCTGAAGAAATTTGCTGGTAACATCCATCCCTCTTCTCTTGCCCTTCCAGGCAGTTGTCCAGCCTGTCAGCCCTGCCTAGCAGTGACTTAGGTGTAAATATTTCAGTGCATTGTTGTTGGTAAGCTGCAGCTATCCTTTGGGGTGGTGCTCAGAGGTGCTCTCTCCATCACAGGGAGTCTTAGATCTATCACCTGTTATCACATGACAAGAATTACAATCTGCATGTTCATACAAAACCTAACAGCTGTCATTTTGTCATTTTGTCATTTGTGTTGACAGAGTCCCTCTTCTCTGGAAGTTCAAAGAAGTTCCCTCTCTGCTTTTTTTTTTTCAGTGGGGTTTTGTTGTTTTGTTTGGTTTTGGGTTGTTTGTTTTTTTTTTTTTTCTTTCTTTCTTTCTTTCTTTTTTTTTTTTTTTTTTTTTTTAAATTTCAAACTCTTCTCATGTTCTATTCTGCTCAGTATTTTCTGTTTGCTTACCTGTGTTCTGATGACTAATTTTTTGAAGAGGTGAAACTTTGTGCTTTCTATCTCCATTTTAGTCAGACACTTAAATATTACTGCACTAAGTCTTCTATGCTGAAATTAAGTGTAGGAGAAATGGGAAATCAAGATTGATTATTGAACTTCTATGCAACAGTCATCTCATTAACTTTGACCCCCTACCTATATGCTATAATTAAATGAACAAAGTCCTTGCTGTGAAACTATTTTTCTTCAGTATAGCAAATATTTGCAAATTGAATCAGCAACAGTAGCATGTGTATTTTTGTAGTTATTTAGTTTGACAGTCTGACCAGTTTAGATGGCACATGTAGGTTAGACACAAAGTATGTTTAAGATGATGGTTCAGACAAGCAACGCCCAAAATCAGCCTGTCCATGCAATTGTGAGATGGCCCTCTAGTGAAAGTATATGCTGATGTAGTAATATTTATCATAAAGCTGTGAATCACTGTACCCCTACAAGATGGGTAGAAGTCAGGAAGAAGGCTGTTATGAGGTCCTAAGCTTCCTGGAGAAGTTGAAAGAGGTCAGATGTCACAGGGGTCCACAGGGCGGAGGCTTTAATTTTCTTCAGCAACAGAATATTGTGTGGGACAGCCAGACTGTGTTGCTCTCAGGGCCATGAGGGCCCCTGTAGGTATGACGTGCCCTGACCAGCCTCAGCTGGGACCCCCACCCACACTCTCTGCCCACTGATGCAGGAGCCCCACTGAAGCTCAGGCCTGGGTGTAAGCTATGTCATAGCGGTGTGTGCTCCCAGCCAGGTCCCTGACATCCCTGAACTGTTGTTTCCGTCTCCAAGAATCACCTCAGACCGGACTTGTCACTTTGCCTTTGCCTGTCACCACCCTGCTCTGCATGCCCAGCTCAGGGACTGTGCCATGTTGGTGAAGGCACTGCCTGCGCCCTGGTCACCCTCAGCTCCTGGCTCACCCGCCCTTCTAGAGCAGCTCTGCTCCTGCTGCTCCCTGGCAGTTAGCTCAGGTCTTCCAGAGCCTGTCCCTCAGGCTGTCCTAGAGTCTGTCCCCAACAGCTTGCCCACTGGCTCACAGGCTGCACACAGAGGCTTGCCCCCGGGGTTCCTCCCACTGCTCCTGGATGACCTCCAAAGCCCACACGAAGCTGTGGTCAGCATGCAGAGGCACACAGCAGCCTCTCAGCCTTCTTTCACATCCCCTGCCCCCAGAGCAACCTCTGTCCCATCTCCTAGAACCCTTCAACTGGAGTTGGGCAAGGTGGAGTGGTTCTGAGCAGTAGATCATTGTACACTGAGGAGTTAGTGATCCATGTAAGAGTCAACCTCAATAGTCCCAGGTCTGTGTTTTGCTGCGTGTACAGGTTGGCCTTGTGGCTTGTCCCATGCTGCACATACCCCTTGGCTGCAGGACATCCTCAGCCAGCTGATTGCAATGGCTCCCACTCCATACCAGTGATGACACCAGCTCTATGTCCATGCCTAGTGCAGCAAGAATTTCTCATGCGAGCATCCTTTCTGTTTGACAGTAGAAATTATGAATAGCTTTGTTTTATTTTAAGAAAATCCCACAATAGCTTGAATGATCAAAATGGCGTAACCTTTTCCATGGACAGGGTCTGCACAATGCACTGCACATGGATCAGAGGCCCATTTGATGCTGCATGACTCGGGGTTCCCAGCATCTAAAGGGACATAAGATTATCCATACTATTCTCTCTTTCTTCAGAGTATTAGATTTAATACATAGGATTTTGTATGACACTTTACAGAGTCTGAGTGGCTTTCTTACTGATATCATCATGGACTGGCTTCTCCTGGTGCAAAACATAAGGACAGGGGAATTTATTAGTCAGATGCAGCTAATTAATCTTCACTGCCTACTCAGGGACCCACTCAACAGATACCAGCTGCTCAGCAGTGGCAATTGGTGCACCAGAAAGGAGCATACCTGGACCCTCGGAGGAGCCCTGCTAATATCCTTCATTATCACCCCCAGAGGAGGACCCCACAGACG
Source organism: Pterocles gutturalis (assembly GCF_000699245.1). Lineage (NCBI taxonomy): Eukaryota > Metazoa > Chordata > Aves > Pterocliformes > Pteroclidae > Pterocles > Pterocles gutturalis. Next base: position 11,989 of record NW_010144107.1, read on the forward strand.
CAGTTGTCATCCGACCTTACTCCTCATCCCAGAGGCAGGATGCAGACAGAAAGAAGGGGTGAGAAGGGCTACTGTGCTGGCAGAAACTCTACCACTCCATTGCCTGTACAACTGCCCCATTGACATGATGACAGGAAAGGGGGTGCCCTGTGGGCACATCTATGCCTTGTCACTCTCTGATTTAGCGAAGCAGCTCAAGCACAATCTGGGATGTGCGTTCATCCATCCATCCCCCTGCCTCCCTTGCTGTGGCCCCATGCTTTTCTTGTCAAGAAGGATGCAATCTCCATCCCTGTGTAGACTGCTAGTCTATAGTATTAGACTAAATTAAATAGCTGTGAAAGTCAGCTGATGTGTGGAAAGGTTTAATGGTATCAGCCTTTAAGAGTTTGGGGAGAAAACTTCTTTTGTTGAATTTCTGGTTTGAGCAGCCTGACTAAGAGGCAAACCTTCCCTATACAAGCCTTTTCTTTCAGTAATGGTTCAGCTGACTTATAAGATGCCACCTCAGTATCTGTTTTTCACCATCTAAGTACACTACGAAGTAACAAGGAGATGGGCCCAAGCTGCAGTGTCACAGTGGGAAGGAGGGAGAGGCTGATCACTCATGAGGTTTTGAGGGAGTATAAACATGGACAATTAAAGGGCAGTGAAAAAGATGATGGCTGACTTGTCAATGGTAAGGAAAGGAAAGTGTTGTGAGCAGGAAAAAAAGTGGTTAGATTGGCAACCACAGAAGAAGTGACTCAAAACCAGAGGGAGAAACGGGTAAATTCAGCCTATGGTGATGAAAGGGGGTGATTCTGAGATTAAAAATTGTGCACTACTGTGGTAGGTTAACCTTGGCTGGATGCCAGGTGCCCACCAGGCCCCTCTATCACTCCCCCTTCAGCAAAATAAAGGGGGAGAATCATATGAAAATCTCGTGGGTCAAGATAAAAGCAGTTTAATTAAAGCAAAGGCCAAGGCCACACACAGAAACAAAAGGTAAACAAAGATGCTATTCTCTACCTCCCCTCAGTAAGAAATGTCTGCCTGGGAAAGCAGAGCTTCAGTGTGTGCAGCAGCTGCTCCTGGAGACAAACCCAGTAACCAACACCCCCCTCCTCCTGCCTGCCCTGGGCTGTTCTGGCTGAGCTGAGGTCACATGGTCTGGAACAGCCAATCCGGGTAAAGGTCGGCTGTCCCAGCTCCGCCCCCTCCCAAGCGGTGTTACACACCCCCTGCTGGCTGCCAGGGTCACACTCAGCGCTGGGAGGGTGCTGGGAGGCTATAAACCCAATGTAACCATCCAGGGGTAGCAGAATTTGGCCTCAAGGGCCAAATTCATGTCACTCATGTCTCAGGGCATAGGCTGGTCACTGTCACAGGGTAGATGAAATTAGGTTTGGTTTTTTGATTAAAGTTTTTGCCAGGTACAAAATTGGCAAAGCAAAATACCACCCACACACAAACAAAATTTCATGGTACTGGGCAGCTTCATTTTTAAAGGTCGTGGCATTCAGATTCTCATATCCTGCATTTCAGTTAACTAATAGACAGTTCCTCCTTTGTTACCTTTTCTTAAAAATAAGGGAGGTAAGCATGTGCTATAGAATAAGCCAGTTTAGTTTTTAATCTCTAAAATGGAATGAGGAACTAAACAGATATGAAATAACAGCATAGAATATTCCAGTACATGCACTTTCTAAATAAACCATCACTTCAGCAAGATGAAAACATTTACTAGCTTCAGATTTAGTTGCTTCTGGATGCTGATCTGTGCCTATGATTCCAAGACATCTAAACGTACCTTCAGCTTAGCTGGATATGTATTTATATAGCTGGTTGATCACTCTGCCTTTCCCCATTGCTGTGCTCTATCTTTTTCTAATAGTGTTCACATGCTTGGGAAGAGTCGGGTGAAATAATATTGCTATCAGAAGTCTATTCCCTTTGAAAGAGAGATTAGACTTTTCGTCTGACACTCCCCTCATGAAGAAGTGACTAGTGAAATAGCAAGGTAAATTTTGTGCAATGCTTTGTCTTTCCAGCACCCCTAATTTTTGTTGCTCACTGTGCACGTTCCTTCCACCATGTGGAGCTCTCTCACCAGGGAAGTGGAAGGATGGGCGCTGGGAAGTCCTGAACTTGCACTGAAGAGCAGCACTGTGCTAAATTCTTGGGCAGTAGGCCATCATTTTGGAGGGGAATTATTAAAAGAGGGAGCATCAATGCTATATTTAGCACCTTGTTCTAATGCCTTAAATTATTTTCTACTTACTTGGCAAAGGAAAGCTAATATTCAAGATAAGGAATCAGCTGCAAACCATCAGGCGAATACTTCCAGCTCTCAGGTTAGCTGCAGCCCTTCATTCCCAGGGTCTCCTTCCCTTCCTTGCCCAGCACTGAACTGGATTTTTATAAATTATGGCTCACGCAAGGGCAAGATCTCAGAAAGCTCAGCAGCTCAAAGGCACAGGCAGGTCTTGTGAAATATGCAAAAAACGGGTTCTTAAATGCATATATGAAAGGAACACTTTATGTTTCTTTCAGAGAGATACCTCATTTAAAATAATTTGGAGCTAAGAGCTGACCTCAAACCCTGGCAAATTTCATTTGTAAGCCATTTCAGAATAACTTACTTAGGCCAGCTGCTGTGTCTGTACTACAGGGTTTACTGTACCTGTATAGACTGATTCCCTCACCGTGTAGGTTTCCTCCCCTCCTTTGCCTTAAAGGCGTCTGAAAGACTCTGGCTGTCGTGCAAGTCTTGATATATTTTAATCTTGTGCTACATGGCTATGAGAGTGGAGAACACCAGTATGAGTATGAAGTAGTATTCCTGTGATGCAAGTCTTGATATATTTTAATCCTGTGCTACATGGCTATGAGAGTGGAGAACGCCAGTATGAGTATGAAGTAGTATTCCTGTGACTGAATTATTTTTAACTTGCCTGTGCTTCAACGTGGGAATATTGCGTGTTGTATACCTGTGAAAAAGTTGTGTGAGTGGGCAGCAGGGAGAAAAGCTGCCTGTTTACCTCCTCCCCAGCTGCTGAGCTTCGGTCATGCTGGAGCTTGTGGCAGGGAGGCAGGAGGGACCACCATGGCTCCTGTGCAAGGACCAGCAGAACAGACTTGCTGGTAAAGTGGGGATGGAGGGAATCAGCAAGAGGGAAGCAAATATGAAGAGGGGAGAGAAACTCTGGACAGAACAGGGAGCGTGTCTCTGCAGAAGGCAGGCCCACAACCGTGCTTCAGAGGTCATGTAAAAGAGAGTTTTTGTATACTCTTCTCTGGGTCTCTCTGCACTTGGTTAGCACAAAAAACAGCTGTGCTTTTAGACTTAAGAAAAATGGGAGGGGAGGGCACTGTTCAAAGGCCACATTCTCAAGTCTTTTAAATATGGCTCCCTCAGCAGATCTGAGGCTTCCTTATTTACAGTTGTTTTGCTCCACTGCAACACAAAAGATTCACACAGAAGCCCTTTGGCATGTTTACTTCAGGAGAAAGGAAGGAGGGAAATCCAGCACTGCCGCTGGCTGACTCATGGTCCTCTGAGCCAAGGAGAAAGGTTTGGCCTCCAGACAGACTGTGCATGGTCTTACAGCCGTGACATTCGATGTTCCTAATCCTGTGAATCTCCATACCAAAACACAATGCTACTTGTACCTACCTTTTTATTTTAGGGGATGCTGTTTATATGAAGATACTGGAGCCTACAGCTTGTTATTTACATTGCATGCACACTAAGGCCATCATAAGCTAGTTATTTTATGTTCAACTACCTTACTAATGCTTAAGTCAATAACATTTATCCAAAGAATTTCTCATTCACTAGAAGTTGTAGCTGGTGAAACTATACTATTGCAAACATTGTTTAAGTTCAGATGGGACATAACTCTTAGATGTATCTGTGAGAAGCGAAAAGGTCTGGAGGAGAACAAAGGACCTACTTGTTCCTCTATTAAAAGAGCTTCAGGGCTTTACAGTGCCTGCTGCCTCCTAGGGCTTTTACTCTGTTTTAAAGAGAGGCTGGGTTGGCTGTCACTCTTAACTGGTACTTTTGTGAGTAATCTTCATGAAAACGAAGAGGAGTGTTCCTAATTCTACTACTCAGTGTAAGTGCTCACTAATGTGCAAGGTGCTTATGGTCTAGTCTGTGCTAAAAAAATAATCAGCCATGCAATCTTTCATGCAATCGTTAAGATGTGTATTAGGTAAACACTTGCACTTTCTTGTAACTTTGAATGACGGCACTTCAGCCCAGATTTCTCATTCTTGGTCTCAACCCACGGGAGAGTGAATTAAAGTTAAAGGGTCATATTTTTTGATACAGATTCCTGTACTGAGAATTTAGCCATATGCAATATTACTGTGATGCCATTTCTGCCTTAAAGAAAACTGAAGAGAAGACCTGTATTGCTACAGTTAAGGCTTAAGATATTAATGCATCAGACTCTGAGACAGAAGCAAATACATGTGCTTCCATACAGTATTGACCTAAGTGCAAATATATGTGTAGTCTGTTATTCCTAAAGCCTAAGGGGAAAAGATTGAAGGAAAGGAAGCATCAAATGGGAATTCCCATTTGTCCAGGTTCCCTTCATGCCCTTCCCTGAAGTCCAGAGCACAGGCAGGAGGAAGGAGGCTGGAGGCTAAAGGCAGGCAGGGTTGGATGATAATTAATCATCCCCTCGCTGCTCAAGGATTTTTGCTGCCAGTAAATGTCAAAGTTGAATTATTTTCTGGAGCACTTGCTTGTCTATTGAGGAGCAGGACTTGCAGGAGGTTTGCTTTTAGTAAACGAATGGATGCTGCTGAGGAAAACAGGCATGCTTTTGAGTGTCAAGGTCTATCTATAGCAGAAGCTAAAAACAGAACAGGCAGGTGAGTCTCTGACAGCACTATGTGCGGGAACCACACTGCCTAGAAGGGCAGCCACTTACAGCCCTTGCTGCTTCTTACTGGAAGGCAGAGTCAGCATATGACTCTAATAGTCCTTTCCTCCCTTGGAAAAATGAAGCTTGAGTAACACAGGCAGGAGTCCTTTCTCCTTTTTTTTTAGTTTTTCCCTCAAATCCCAAGTACAAACAGAAGGGTTGTGGTTTGTTTTTGGGTTTGGTTTTTTTTTGTTTTTTTTTTTTTTTTTCTAGAATAATTGTCTTCTTTTCTGAACTGGAAGAAGAGCTGGTGGCCTCTGAGAGCACGGAGGTAAAAATGAACTCATCCAACAATTTTAGTAAGACTAATGCTGACAGAGGCACTGAATCATTTGTCTTCCTGCTCCCTGTGGAATCCCACATATAAATCAATAATTATATTTCTTGGCTCAATCTCTAGTGTGATAAGTAGGAGCAGTATCTGATGCTGCTGAAAATGTGCTGCATTACAGCAACAGCTGTGAAGTCAAGGAGCATGAATGGTGAATGAGAGGTGCCTGAAGCAGCAGCTGGGCTGGGATCAGTGCAGGCCACATGCTGCTCTCCTCTGCCCCTTAATAAACAGCAAGGCTGAAGCCTGTTAGCTTCCTCAAGTCAGAGAATGAGGTGCCTTCCCTTTCAGAGACCCGTCCTGGGAAAAAAAGTTTGGCCAGTCAGCTCCAGAGTGGTTTTGGGGCAAATGTTTGCCTATACTCGAAACACGAGGAGCACCAGGCAAGATCTCGAGCTTTTTTTGGCTTTCATACCAAAAGTGGATCCTGCCACCTCCCAGTTCAGAGGCTCAAGATAATTTTGACAGTAATTAAGAATACTTCATCTACTATAAAATATGATTTTAGGCTGAGGCTAGCAAACACTAGGACAATGATTAATGTGAATTTTGCACTTAAAAGTGGCTGTTCTTTTTTTCATTAACTCATAAAGGCTGTTGCAGGAATAGCTGCAGTTATGAGACCAGGAAAAGATAAGCAATAACTAGATTTAAACTCAGAGAGCACTGAGCTCTCAAAACAATCCCAAATGAATACGTATTTCTGAAATGCATGATAGAGAAATAAAAGCAGAGGGACAAGATGGAATATGACTTAAATTCATTTCCTTAGAGAGACAACTGATGCTGGCATTAGTCCAGAAATGTAGTTTAAAGAGGCTGAAAGAAATATTAAGAAATAAATCAGTCTGAAGCGTAAATGTGTGGGCATTTTGATAACATGGAAGGGATACTGGAAGGATGATTGGTGGGGGAAATAGGCTGAACTTCTGACATTATGAAGAAAAATGTAAACCTATTTTTCATTGTGATTAAGAGTACAAATCTAAGTCATATTGGGCAACAGGTGAAGGTAAGGTGGTTTTCAGCTATGTCATCCATGAGGGGCTAGGGCAGCAGCATCGCTTTCATCTTCCCTGGCACGAAGAAGAAAAAACTCTTATGTGTTACCCCCAGATCTCTTCACCATACTACACAAGCTTTTTATCCTTGTGTAAAAGTTTATAATGTATGTAGGAAAGGGGACACATTTTTGGCAGTCTCCTACCTACAGCTTTTGAAGACTCTGTGCCCAAGCCCTGAGGTGTCAGTCTGTCCGTGCTGCAACCACAAGGTGTGTAATGATTATCTGAAGTCATTGTCTTACAGGCTTCATACCTTCAGCACTTTGGGGCTGAAGACTTAAACTCCAGTCCTTTAACTATGTAGAGCCTATCTGAGCAGTTCCAGACAAGAGTAGGGTGTCCCATCGTGCTGTGTGCCCTCTACTGTGCTCCTCTGGCCTCACGGTATCATTAAAGTCCCTGTTCTTCTCTTTCAGGAGCCAAAGGATGTGGAATTAGACTGTCTTCACAATCACCTTTCCATGGACACTTCGGAATCGTCAGGTCTAAGTGACTTTCCACAGAGATATGTGAGATGATCTCTGCCTTGCTTATGCTAACACATCTGGGAATACTGTGGAAATTAAAGAAAAATGGGGTGTTAATGTTGGTCCAGCCTTAGGACATCTCACGTACCCTTTTTGGATAATCAGGTTTGTTGGATTGACATTGATTGTAGGCAAAATAACAGGGGGAAAACTTGTATAGCATTACACTACAAAAGAGCAGGAAGGGATCGATGTAAGGAGGTTTGGAAAGCTTCCTTGTCAAGCAAAACAGATCTTAGTCTTTGCTGAGATTACAAATTTGATAAAAGTAACTGTATATATTTAATAGACGAAACTTTCTTAAGACATTAGACTTTGTTTTGACTGGAAATTATTTTGTACAGCATTAGGCAAGTACATATCAGATGAAATAATTGGGGTGTAACTGAGCACTACCGATATCACAAATACACACTATTATAGCTGTCATTGTGGAATCATGGAACAGACATGCTCCAGTGGGGTTCTGCACTATTCCCAACATGCAGGAAATGAAACTTGCACATGACAGAAGGACAGGAAGAACGCCCCACTCTCATCATGTAGAGAAACCTGCACTGTCACATAATCTGGGTTTCATCAATTCAGCCAAAGAACAAGGAAGGCAAACTACCACTTGCAGAAGGGGGCTGGGAGCTGAGGAAGAAGAGGAAGCGTATCCTCAAAAGCAGTTTGCTATGAACAGGATTAGGCACATTAGTGGACAAGCATGTGAACATGTAATCTTGATATGCCAGAGCAAAATTGCCTGCTTATGGAAGAGGGTAATGGGAGACAGAATAGGATCTTGTTGTGGGTTAAAGACTGCTTAAAGT
>NW_010144108.1:0-1374 GCF_000699245.1 Pterocles gutturalis
TCCAGGTATCTGCCAGAGTCTTTCGACCTCTGCTTCAAGGACCTGAGATAACATGCAGCAGCCCCAGGCTCCTCCGAGTAAGAATCCCAGGCTCTCTTCTCCCTTGAAAGGAATATCTCTCCTAGGGGATCCACCCCAGTCTCTTTCGTGCTGTGTCCAGAAGTCTTTCAACCTCTGCTTCAGGGAGCTGATATCCCAGGTAGCAGCCCCAGACTCCTCCAAGGATGGTTCCTTGGATATTTTTTTCCCTTTTCAGGAAGCTCCCTCCTTCAGGTTCCAGCCAAGACACCCTCCAGGTGTGTCCCAGAATCTTTTGAGCTCTTCTTTAGGTACCTGAGATCCTGGGTAGCAGCCCCAGACTCCTCCAAGGATGGTTCCTTGGATATTTTTTTCCCTTTTCAGGAAGCTCCCTCCTTCAGGTTCCAGCCAAGACACCCTCCAGGTGTGTCCCAGAATCTTTTGAGCTCTTCTTTGGGGACCTCAGATCGCGGGTAGCAACCCCAGACTCCTCCAAGGAAGCTCTCCCAGATGTTCATTCTTCCTTCTTGGATGCTCTCTCCTTCAAGTTCCACAGAGACTCCTCCCAGGCATCTCCCAGAGTCCTGTGACCTCTGTTTCAGGGACCTGAGATGTTGGGAAGCAGCCCCAGACTCCTTCAAGGAAGCTTCCAGGATGTTTTTTCTCCCTTCCAGGACGCTTTGTCCTCCAGGGTAGAGCCGAGACTCTTCCCAGGCATCTCCCAGAATCTTTTCAGCTCTTCTTTGGGGACCTGAGATCCTGGCTAGCAACCCCAGACTCCTCCAAGGTTGCTTCCCAAGATGATTTTTCTCCTTTTCAGGAAGCTCTCTCCTTTGGGATCCAGCCGAGACTCCTGCCAGGCACCTACTGGAGTCTTTTGACCTCTGCTTCTAGGACGTGAGATCCTGGGTAGCAGCCCCAGATTCCTCCAAGGAAGCTTCCCTGGATATTTTTTCTTCTTTTCAGAAAGATCTCTCCTCCAGGATCCAGCCAAGACTCCTGCCAGGTGAGGCCTGAAGTCTTTTGACCTCTTCTTTGGGGACCTGAGATCCCAGGTATGAGCCCCAGACTCTTCCAGGGAAGATTCCTGAGATAATTTTTCTCCCTTCCAGGAAGATCTCTCCTCTGGGATCCAGCCAAGACTCCTCCCAGGCATCTCCCAGAGTCCTGTGACCTCTGCTTCAGGGACCTGAGATCCTGGGTAACAGCCCCAGACTCCTCCAAGGATGCTTCCCAGGATGTTTTTTGCTTTTTTGAAGAAGCTCTCTCTTCTGGGATCCACCCAAGACTCATCCAATGTGTGTCCTGGAGTCTATTCACCTCTGCCTTAGGGACTTGAGCTCCTAGGTACCAGCC